>NC_089761.1:46286772-46316772 GCF_040412425.1 Macrobrachium rosenbergii | reverse complement strand
ATGAGCAGTTTCCAAAAACTTGTCGAACTACTGCGAAGATGTCCCTAGACAGGTGACAACATCGACGCTGCTTAAGGAACAAAGTGTACAAGGGGATGCCAGTCTCGCAGACTGATATGGAAGGCCATGTAATCAATATTACACCTTACCAGGAATTCTGAACACTGTCTTGATATTCGCAGATATCAGATATTCGAATTAGGAATGGGAATATCACTATCCGTATTATTATTATTATTATTATTATTATTATTATTATTATTATTATTATTATTATTATTATTATTATTTTGTTGAAAAGGATGGCTGCACTGTGCGAATTGATTTTATATTGAGTTTTTTCAATTTTTCTTATAATTCGCCCTTCTTGCACGTCAATATTGGTCAATTATTGACCAATGTTCATATTTCGGTGGGTATAAACAATGTATTTCTTACCGCAGAAATTCTTTATTGGCCAATATAAAATCAATTCGCACAACGCAGCCACTATTTTCAACAAAACATGCTTGAAATGAGACCTTCTTCCTTCCTATTATTATTATTATTATTATTATTATTATTATTATTATTATTATTATTATTATTATTAGCCAAGATGCAACCCTAGCTGGAAAAGAAGACTGCTCCTATCAAAAGAGCTACAACAAGGAAAGCAGCCCAGTGTGGATAGTGAATAGAGAAGTGAAGAATGAACTCTGTCTGAGACAGAAAGTAAGATACAACATTTAAACTCTAAGGAGACACATGTGAACCAGCTATAATTACCAAGCGTATAATATTGTTTTTGTTTATCATGTGCGCACACTCTTCCGGCACAAGAACTAACACTGTAAATACCAAGTTTCCGCAGAATCCAAAACCATTATTGAAAAACAGCAGCGCTACTAGATATCCGTCAGATTAAAAAAGAAAAAAACAGTCCAGAATAAATGGATGAGTTAGGGTACAGAATGATGTTTTTTCGAGGTTGCATCATAGCCACTCATATGAACCAAGGTCAAGAGATAATTTTAGTAGCTACATCAGCATCCATAACACTGTCAGATGAAGAGATCCGGGCTGGCTGCTACTGTATAGATATCATTATAACTACAGCGGTGGTACAAAAAATACAGGGCAAGTATTATTGTGAATCACATAATAACAATAAAATCTTACGCAACTAGCCAAGAGGCCTTGGACTACACAACAAACTCCTACTGAATAGAAAGTCAAAATCTTAACAAATATAAAGAAATAGAAATGATTATACATAATTATATATAATATATACAGTATATGTTTTATATATATATATATATATATATATATATATATATATATATATATATATATATATATTATATATACATATGTACGTTTATATATATATATATATATATATATATATATATATATATATATATATATATATTAGACCCGTTAGATATAATTAATAATTAATAACACCAATTAAAACTAAATATATTCAAATATAGGTAAATAAAGAAAACGTGAAGTGTGTTTGATCATGTAATTAAGCAAAGGAATTCTAACCTATGGTACAGACACTGCCTACATGACGCTACTTACGTCAGAGTTGAAAATATTGTTACATGTCATCACAACCGTAAGAAAACTAAACGCGATTCCTGAGATAACCCAGCAGCTATAGATAGCAGCACAGATAACGCATTCAATTAAGTGAAACATATTGAACTAGGCCGAGCAATGAGCACCGTAGCCTACTTAACCCATAGGTTTTTTGCTTCGGGGCAGTACCTTGTGCAGAGTCTGCCTGGTATCACAACCTGCAGTCTGTCTTACACACGCTCTGGAACAGGATGATAGGCGCCGGAAGGGCTACAGGCGTGGAGGGATGGGAAGAGGGGATGGTTAAAACGGAAAGAATGATGTGACAGAGACGAGCCTTTTGGGATCAAATATGACAGCAAAGGAGAGACATTCTGGTACACTGCCTGTTATATAAGGCTGCTCAGCGTAAATATATGCTTATTGGAAGCCAATTTCTGCTGTTTTACGGGATGATGCTGACACTCACAAAATTGTACGATTATTAAAAATAATTTAATTAGTTTCCAAGCTCTGAGTTTTACTACTTTTTAATCGTTTATCATTTTAAATATTTATTTTTCAAGTTTTACGCTTTGCATTTTTCAGTATTTTCGTCATATCTTCATTTCATCTTCGATTATTGTTCATGTTATTTACTTCTTTCACATTTCAATACGGCGCTGAATGACCCTGTGGGCCTAAAACCCATGCTCCATCCATCCAATTATCCTCGTGAACAATCCCCGAAAATATTTCATAAATGATGCCAAAAGACACGTTTAGAATGAACGGTAACACTGTTAGTATAAATGTTACGCATGCTTGGTGTATGGTGGAGTGAACGCATGGTACGGGATCAGCTTTTGTCTTATATATATATATATATATATATATATATATATATATATATATATATATATATATATATATATATATATATATATATATATATATATATATATATATATATATATATATATATATATATATATATATATATATATATATATATATATATATATATATACAGTATGTATATATACAATATATATATATATATATATATATATATATATATATATATATATATTATATACAGTATATGTACACACACATATTTACATAACATGCTTCTTTTCTGGTGACAGCATAAAGTGTTAGCTTATGGGTATATGGGTCCAAAAGTCAACTTCTATTGGCCAGAAAGGGAGAATGCTTTAGTTTTTTGCGGTGGGTCACAATCAAGGGAATTACGGCCTGCATGGGGTAGCAAGCTCGTTCCAATAAACATTGGAATAGGAACGGTAGCTCTATGTTATATATATATATATATATATATATATATATATATATATATATATATATATATATATATATATATATATATATATATATACATATATACTGTATATACATATGATGTAGAGCTACTGTGTGTGTGTATATATATATATATATATATATATATATATATATATATATATATATATATATATATGCATATATATATATATATATATATATATATATATATATATATATATATATATATATATATACATATAACTATATATATATATATATATATATATATATATATATATATTATATATATATATATATATATATATATATATATATATATACAGAGCCTCGATGGCTCAGTCGGTTACAGCAGCAGCTTCGGACTTCGTAGAGGTCTGTGGCGCGGGTTCAAACCCGCAGCCGGCTGATCAGAGAGGCAGACACTTTGCTATCCGTGTAGACATCCCGGGATTATATATGTAATCAACGGATAGGTTTGCTTAAAAAGCAAATGGATGTTACAGACTAAATACACACACAAAACAAAGCCACTACAACACCTTCTAAAAACATAACCAACATCTCACACGTCTCGAACTCTCGCCATACCCGCGCAATAACTTCTCGCTGCTGGGAAGAAAGGGCGTTGGGTCGGGTATGATACATGAAACATACGTACCGGGGTCTGAGCGATGTCAGGCAGGGCAGCCGATCGAGACCACAGGTCTACCCCAAAGCCAAATCCAAAAGTCCTTCAAAAAGAAGGCATACAAAAATGGGAATAAAAGCACGTTAAAAAGAAGAAGAAGAAGAATATATATATATATATATATATATATATATATATATATATATATATATATATATATATATATATATATATATATATATATATATATATATATACTGTATATATAATCTCGAAGACGAAGGGAAAGGGCACCATTGTTACAATTAATTTATTATGCCGACGTTTCACGACAATTGCTATCGTCGCATTTTCAAGGCTGCAATGATTAAAAAAACCTTCTTACAAAAAGTCACATTAAAACATCGATATATACATAGAAATTATAAGACAAATAAAACCAGGGGGAATGGGCACGGGGAATGGGCACAGGACATACCTAAACCGCAGACGTAATAAGACTAAAATATAAGTTTTCTCAAGAACCCAGGAAGAGCAAGAAGGGACGAGAGAAGAAAAACGTAAACAAAAGGTTAAGCGATGAACAATTGGGCAGAGGTTGTTTGAGTATTTAGTGTTAAGCGATGACCAATTGGGCAGAGGGTGTTTGAGTATTTAGTGTTGGTCCCAACACTAAATACTCAAACAACCTCTGTCCAATTGCTCATCGCTTAACCTTTTGTTTATGTTTTTCTTCTCTCGTCCTTTCTTGCTCTTCCTGGGTTCTTGAGAAAGCTTATATTTTAGTCTTAGTACGTCTGCGGTTTACAGTAGGTATGTCCTGTGCCTATTCCCCCAGTTTTTATTTGTCTTATAATTTACATGTATATCTTCTTCTTTTAACGTGTTTGTTTTCCCATTTGTATGGGGTAAGCACGATGTCTTCTTTTTGACGGACTTTGAATGTATATAGCAATGTTTTAATGTGGCTTTTTCGTAAGAAGATTTTTCAACCATTTCAGCCTTGAAAATGCGACGATAGCAATTGTCGTGAAACGTCGGCATAATAAACTAATTGTAACAATGGTGCCCTTTCCCGTCGCCTTCGAGATTGTATCCTGAGTCGAGACTCGCCCTATACTTGGATATATACAGACAGTATATATATATATATATATATATATATATATATATATATATATATATATATATATATATATATATATATATATATATATATATATATATATATATATATATATAACGGAGAGCTATCGTCCCTATCTCAGTGTTTTTAATGTATTTCTGGAATGAGATTGCTACCTCATATAAGCACATACACACACACACACACACACACACATATATATATATATATATATATATATATATATATATATATATATATATATATATATATATATATATATATATATATATATATATA
This sequence comes from Macrobrachium rosenbergii, assembly GCF_040412425.1. Classification (NCBI taxonomy): domain Eukaryota; kingdom Metazoa; phylum Arthropoda; class Malacostraca; order Decapoda; family Palaemonidae; genus Macrobrachium; species Macrobrachium rosenbergii. Next base: position 46,311,835 of record NC_089761.1, on the reverse strand, counting down.
TATAATATGTACATACATATATATATATATATATTTATATATACATACATATATATATATATATATATATATATATATATATATATATGTATATATGTATATGTATGTATGTATGTATGGCGTAGAGCTAGCATTCTTATCCCAATGTTATGAATTACGAAAGTCATTAATCTAAAAGTTAATACAAGACGCAGGTACGTTTTCTAAAAAAAAAAAGAAAATTCTGAAACAATAACAGATGACACTCAAATTCAAAAGTGCCCCAGTTTCTCAGTAACCAGAAAGTAAAAATGAAGGACCGTATTAATAACGTGAGATAAACTTGAAGTCTGTCATCATTGATAATGACAGGTTTGAATGAAACAGTTATGAAATAAATTAAGCTTTGTGATATGATTTCATGGTCGTTTTGGCCTCACTTGTATGATATGATATATATATATATATATATATATATATATATATATATATATATATATATATATATATATATATATATATATATATATACACACACATATATATATATATATTATAATAATATATATACATACATACAGTATGTATATATATTTAAAATTTTGTTTTTGTATTTATTTTAACCAGTATGTATCTAAAGTAAATATAAAATATTTTTGTTAAAGATTATTAACTATCTAGTTAATAATGTTCAGTTGTGGCACGATATTATCAGTAACATTTTTAATCTTTTAACGGGAAAATTACCAATGTACGTTAAAATCTAGTCACGAAACGCTCAAACAAACGCATTCATATTGTTCGTTGCAGTCATATACTCTCAGGCTTTCATCTCACCGTTTTCATTCCAATATTTGTTATTCTCTCTTTTTTTCATTATGATTGAATTATTTATAAATATGCATGTGCCCACATTCATGCTCTGGCGTTCCTGTATAATTTACATTGACGAATGTTTTCCGTGTGTGAAGATGGATGAGAATGTTCAGACTTGAGTAACGATGGAAACCTGACATATGTAGAATACGTTTTAATTAACAGAACACCACAAGGGTTACAAAGCTTGCTTAATGGAATGCATCATATATCTAGGGATGGACATAGGATATATGTAGGAAAACAGAAACAGAAAAATGAGGTCAGTATTCACAGAGGGATGACATGACACTAGATGGAGAGAGGATTGATGAGACCGAGGTTTTCAATTATTTATGAATAATGATACCCAGTGCAATTTCTCCTGCGTTATCTTTTAATGAAGACTAAAAAAGGCAAATCAAATAGTGGCCAGGCTGACTAAGATTTGGAACCAAATAAAATTTAATTATCTAGGAAAGTGAAATATGTATTATTCTGGTACGATCTGTATTGCTATAGGGACATGAATGATGATTTCTCAGTGAAACTACAGGGTGCCCCACGTAAAACCAGGAAATTTGGTACAGTTTTGGAAACAGAAAACAGTTATTGTTAACAGAAACATTGTTAAAACAGAGCAAAAACACAACTGTTAGATGGGCAGCTGCACAGCCACGTAGAGGGTCTAGCCAACTTCCAGTCGCCCTTTAGATGACTTCAGGCGGGATACTGCTCCAAGCTCCCATCAACAGAGTTTTTAAGGGTTGTATGTCTGTGACCTCTCTCGTCTGTAACTAAAGTTGATGTAACAGTAAAGCCCACATGGTAAAATCCATTACGTTTCGATCTGGACTTTTTGAGGGCCATTCGCTGGGTTCAGTGAAGTCAGGAGTATTGGTGCTGAGCCAGGCAACATTGTGTAAAATAATGTAAATCTAAAATTTCCTGTTTTTTTTGTAGGGTACCCTGTATATACTGTATAAATAATTTGTCCATAGGAGGAAAACGCTTTAAGAAGGATATTAAGTCACATGGCAGAAAGAATCAAAAGCGGTTCCATAAAGAAACGTACGGAAGCTCTATTTGCAGAAGAGATAATGATGAAGGGGAGACAGAGATGGTTGGGCATGTCCTTCGCATTACCCCAGGGACAACATTACGTGTCAGCTGGGCTTCTATGGGTACCCGAAGAGTTGGAAGACCCAGAGATACTTGGGTGAGAACTATTAGACGTGAGACGGGAGATTTGTGGAAGTGAATGCCCAGGAAAGACGTGAGTTGCAGAATATCAGAAATCCTTTGTGTCGCCCATCGTTTAGAGCGATGGTGATGATTATACCATGGTTGGGCATAAACATAGATCACTTTGATTTTTCGGTTATTAAGAGATATTGGAACCGAGCCTGTGTCAAGAAAATAATTTGTTTGCGCTGAATTAACAAGTAACGACTTTAACTGTTACATGAAAACATTTTACTCCTCTTTTAAATTAAATTTTTTACTGCTTCTTTTTTTATTGCAGTTCACAATTCAAATAAGTTTTGTCGTTCATTTTCGAATTCAGTGTCCTTTTACATCGTACCGCTGATCGTTTCTCTTTCGAGTTGCCTGGATCTCGTGGCTTTGGGTGAAGTTTTAGGACTGATATATAGTTATGTAATGGAATGGAATGGAATATAAAAGTTATGCTGAAGGCCAAGCACTGGCACCTGTGTCGTTATACAACGCTGAAAGGGAAATTGAGATCATAAAGGATTTGATGGTGGAAGAAGAGGAAAACCTCGCTGTTGCACTAGGAACCAATATTGTTAGGAGAGAGTGGAAGGTAAAAGAGAAGACAAAGAATATGAGCGAAGGCACAGCAAAAGGAATGAATGGGGACGCTGCAAGAACCTCAAGCAATGCCTACAGTATACCGAGTAAGGTGCACTGACGGCACTACTCCCCCTCGAGGTATACACATATTAAGCATTTTTTAAGAGGTGAAAATATCTCCTATTCCATATTTTGCATGGGTTCATGACTATAACCAAATGAAGTGAAGACGGAGTAATAAGCCGAGTTCATGAGCCCAAAGAATAATTCATTGATAGGAATGGTATCCGTGAACGAAGAAAAGTGATACTAAATGCCAGCGGGTTTTTCTTAAAATATTCAGCTAAATCTGTGATGGCATCTTTTGAGATATCAGCCACTATCGCCAAGTCAAGACTTGCGTGAAACCCTGCATGTTGTTTAATATTAGCTGATTGGTTTAGATTAGGCAAGCTGTATACCACAAGGGCAAATTGCGTAATATTGGCTGATTGGTTTGGATTAAGCAAGCCGTATACCAGCAAGGACAAATTGTGTAATATTGGCTTATTGGTTTGGATTAAGCAAGCCGTATACCAGCAAGGACAAATTGTGTAATATTGGCTTATTGGTTTGGATTAAGCAAGTCGTATACCAGCAAGGACAAAATGTGTAATATTGACTTATTGGTTTGGATTAAGCAAGCCTTATACCAGCAAGGGCAAAATGCGTCGTATTGGCTGATTGGTTTAGATTAAGCAAGCCGTATACCAGCAAGGGCAAATTGCGTAATATTGGCTGATTGGTTTGGATTAAGCAAGCCGTATACCAGCAAGGGCAAAATGTATAATATTGGCTGATTGGTTTGCATTAATCAAGCCGTACACCAGCAAGGGCAAAATGTGTAATGGTTTGGATTAAGCCAGCCGTATACCAGCAAGGGCAAAATGTGTAATATTGGCTGATCGGTTTGGATTAAGCAAGCCGTATACCAGCAAGGGCAAAATGTATAATACTGGCTGATTGGTTTGGATTAAGCAAACCATATACCAGCATGGGCAAAACGTGTAATATTGGCTGATTGGTTTGGATTAAGCAAACCGTATACCAGCAAGGGCAAAATGTGTAATATTGGCTGATTGGTTTGGATTAATCCAGCCATATACCAGCAAGGGCAAAATGTGTAATATTGGCTGATTGGTTTGGATTAACAAACCGTATAAAATTGGTTTGATTAATCCAGCCCAGCAAGGGCAAAAATATATTGGCTGATTGGTTTGGATTAAGGTCAAAAATGTGTATACCAGCAAGGGCAAAATGTGTAATATTGGCTGATTGGTTGGATTAAGGCCATATATTAAGGTAAAATGCTTCATGGTTTAGATTATACCAGCAACGGCAAAATGTGTAATATTGGCTGATTGGTTTGGACAAAATTAAAGCAAACCGTATACCAGCGTAATAATTGGGCAAGCAAAATGCGTAATATTGGCTGATTGGTTTGGATTAATCCAGCCATATACCAGCAAGGGCAAAATGTGTTATATTGGCTGATTGGTTTGGATTAAGGTCAGCCGTATACCAGCAAGGGCAAAATGTGTAATATTGGCTGATTGGTTTGGATTAAGCAAACCGTATACCAGCAAGGGCAAAATGTGTAATATTGGCTGATTGGTTTGGATTAAGCAAGCCATATATCAGCAAGGGTAAAATGCTTCATGGTTTAGATTAAGCAAGCCGTGTACCAGGAAGGGCAAAATGTGTAATATTGGCTGAATGGTTTGGATTAAGCATGCCTTATACCCACAAGGACAAAATGAGTAATATTGGCTGATTGGTGTGGATTAAGCAAACCGTATACCAGCAAGGGCAATATGCGTAATATTGGCTGATTGGTTTGGATTAAGCAAACCGTATACCAGCAAGGGCAAAATTGTAATATTGGCTGATTGGTTTGGATTAAGCAAGCCGTATACCAGCAAGGCAAAGTGTGTAATGTTGGCTGATTGGTTTGGATTAAACCAGCCATATACCAGCAAGGACAAAATGCGTAATGGTTTAGGCTAAGCCAGCCGTGTACTAGGAAGGGCAAAATGTGTAGTATTGGCTGATTGGTTTGGATTAAGCAAGCCTTATACCAGCAAGGGCAAAATGCGTAATATTGACTGGTTGGTTTGGATTAAGCAAGCCGTATACCAGCAAGGGCAAAATGCGTAATGGTTTAGGTTAAGCCAGCCATGTACCAGGAAGGGCAAAATGTGTAATATTGGCTGATTGGTTTGGATTAAGCAAGCCTTATACCAGCAAGGACAAAATGCGTAATATTTGCTGGTTGGTTTGGATTAAGCAAGCCGTATACCAGCAAGGGCAAAATGCATAACATTGGCTGATTGGTTTGGATTAAGCAAACCGTATACCAGCAAGGGCAAAATGTGTAATATTGGCTGATTGGTTTGGATTTAGCAAGTCGTAGATCAGCAAGGCAAAATGCGTAATATTGGCTGATTGGTTTGGATTAAACCAGCCATATACCACCAAGGGCAAAATGAGTAATGGTTTAGGTTAACCAGCCGTGTACCAGGAACGGCAAAGTGTGTAATATTGGCTGATTGGTTTGGATCAAGCAAGCCATATACCAGCAAGGGTAAAATGTGTAATATTGGCTGACTGGTTTAGATTAAGCCAGCCGTATGCCAGCATGGATCTTTAGCCCCAGGCAGTCCGTGATGATTATGGCAAGGTGTGAAGGCGTAGGAAGCCTGGTGTGTACCTCACAGCTAACCAATTTACAGGTTTTCATGATTTGTTTTCATTGTAAATTTATCCCGAAAGTGGGGAAAAACACGTTTATTGAAGCTCACCGTACTGTAAATCCCAGCAGGTTTGCTACGTTTATTAACTGCTAGTATTAATATCGTAAAGGTCTGTTCACTGAACAAAAGACTTTACAGAGGTCTTTCTGGGTATGAGAACATAAAATAAAGATGTTTTATTCCATGTCAGCAATGCATTTGTTCAAACACTATGAAGCAAAATAAAATCGAATAGTTCAGATAAAAGGAAAACAAACGAGTTCGAATTCGTGGTGCAAAAGCGCACCGCATGTCATTTGCAGCTGACAGTTTATGAACCAATATTTTTGTTTTCTTTTATTTTCATAGCAACAAGAGCAAAGAAACCTGCCTCACAAATGTATGTACAAGAAAAAGGTACAGTACAAGATCTCTGAGGTCTTGCCACCACATACCTACCTTGCCCTCTAGGCTAATAAAGGCTGTCTTGTTACAGAGAACGCTTGATCCCCCTCCAATTACTCCATCCGGCTTGAATTCGATGGTTAACCTATATATCCTTATCACCCTTTTCACTTATTATCGACCCTCGATACTTGGACTTGAATGCTCTCTTTTATTCTCTTCTCCAAGCTTAATCGTGGCTTGCTGATCATCAACCAACCCATTTGTCATACATTGGGTCTTTTTTTTTAGCTAATAAAAGCACCATTCCTCTTCCAGTCTGAGTTGCACAAGTCATTTTCCCCTCTGCTGTCTCCCCTTCTCTCTCTCTCTCTCTCTCTCTCTCTCTCTCTCTCTCTCTCTCTCTCTCTCTCTCTCTCACACACACACACACACACACACACACACACACACACACACACACACACACACACACACATATATATGTATATACATAAATTATCTATTTATATATATATATGTGTGTGTGTATATATATATTTATACATATAAATATATATGTATATATATATATATACATGTATATATATCAACAATAAGAGGTTTATCAATAATCATTATCACAATCATACTTTAACACCGGCCGGAGTCCTGTGTAATCTAATCTTGGATAGACTTGATTAAATTGAAAATATGTTGTGTAATGAATCTGCTTCGTCATGGAGCGGAGTCAGAAGAGGGAGATCAGTGTCGATCTAGACGTGAGAGTGTGATGGACAGTGGATCTTTGTGAGAGAGCCGTATAATTTCATCTTGTAAGAGGGGTCCTTTAAATCTGTTATAGATGGTTGCTTAAAATCTGTTTTAAGGAGGATTTTTATGTCTTGTATGAAGGATAAGCCAGTTTCATTGTATAGGGCTATTTAAATCAGTTAAGAATAATACTCTGAAGCTTTTGTAAGAAGGATACTTCTAACTGGATGTATAAATATACGTTACAAGTCCAGTGTAAGAACGCTGCTTTAAACCCACCTATTGGAAAAGTGTGCTTCAAGTCTCTTAGAAGAACTTTTAAGTAGGATTATTTAAATGCTTTATATAAGAATTCTTGGAATCTTATGCAAAAATGCTTTCCTAAGTTTTATGTAGATAATGCGCTTTGAAAAGTTTCTGTACACTAAGGTGACACTAAATGTACTGAAGTAGTCCCAGAGTAATAATATAGTGTTTCAATTTATACAGTTTAAATTACGCAAACTTTATCAGTGTAAGACTTTAAATGACAGCATCAGGAAATTTAATAATCTTACTGAATGTTAAGGGTTTTATGTTTGTTCCTTCGCTTTCAGATCCACCAAGTCGCAATTTTTCTCCAAGTAGAGACAGAAACTGAAACTCTCGCTAAAGTTTTGCTGTCATGAGAACAAAGTGACATTCGAAGATGGTGTAACGATGTAAATTTTTTAAAAAAAAAGGTGTCTAAATTTTTAAAAGGCAGAATCGAAGAATAGTTTAATAGAAATACAGAACGCGAGATCGTCGCCATGAGTGGAACTGAAGGATATGACAACCCAGCATACGTGAAAGAAGTGGGTATTGCGTTCCTGTGTAGTTTTAAATACATATACATACATACACACACACATATATATTTATATAAATGTATATATATAATATACATATATATGTATATGTGTATATATATATATATATATATATATATATATATATAAATATATATATATATATATATATATATAATATATATATATATATATATATATATATATATATATATATATATATATATATATATATATATATATATATACTACTCGTTTAGTTGGAACAAGACAGTGAAAATGCAAGAGGTAAGGTAACTATTTAATCAGACGCAAGTACATACTTAGTAACGAAAGACAAAAACAAGCAAGTTAAACAATTGTAAAGCTAGTGATGGACAATATAAGTGTACAAGAGGTGTGTTTTACTTACACTACTTGTACCATCCTTCACTGAGTACACTTTTAATACAGTAAAATATAATGCATAGTAAGGTGGTCGCTAACCGCTAACAGCTTTGGTAAGATAAATTTATTACAGCAATACAAAACCTTTTCATGCATAATACAAAATATTACAAGTAAATGTAAGAACTAGTTTTATATTTTAAGGATATGAATAATTAACTACCACTGGAATTTCGACTACTGTATTGTAAGTATCAGAATACATTATGTACCTTCGTGATATATACAATAATGGTGATGATAATTAAGGTAGTTATGAAAAATAAACATTCATATTTACAATGTGTAATGATTATACGATCAGTACAGTAAGTATGAGAATCTACACTAATTTTATAATCAGATAATGCATAAGGTGGTCATTAACAGATTGCAGCTTTTGTAAGATAAATTTATTACAGCAATCTCTCTCTCTCTCTCTCTCTCTCTCTCTCTCTCTCTCTCTCTCTCTCTCTCTCTCTCTCTCTCTCTCTCTCAACGGGTCATTTTGAAGGTAACAGTTCGATAACATCATTACTTGCAATTTCTTATCTGTATGATATGAGACTTTTGATAAGACAGCGTGATAGAGAAACTGTCAAGAACATCATAATTAAGCACCTACCTAAATTTGGAATGTTAATCAATTGTACCCAACACTCTAGATTGACATTCCTTAAACTATAGTAACCTTGAAGAAGGTTAAGAAAATACAGAAATTTTTTTTGTCTGGTTATAAAATTAGTGTGGATTCTCATACTTATTGTACTGATCGTATAATCATTATTGCTGTCTTGCTGTTGAAAAGGATTATCAACAAGATTTTATTTAAACAAGGAAATAATTGTTAAGTCCTCAGTGTTTATAATACGGTGAGAAATTAAACTTGCTGCTCTTATTACTGTTGCAGTTGTTCAGTTTTTTCATCTAATTATAAAATCGTTGTGAATTTTCATGTTTGTTATATTAATCGTAAAATGATTATTGCTATCATTATTGTGGAAAAGAATTATCAATAAGATTTTATTTGTTTAAAGTAAACAATGAAATAATTAAGTCAATTTAGTACTTATGATACGACGAGAAATTAAACTTGCTGCAATTATTACTGTCGCTGTTGTTGCCGTTATTATTGAAGGAAATCCGCTGGTACTGTTCCCCAAACGATTGTAGAAAAAAGGCACGTAATTTTATTCTCCATCCTTGCACTTTATTATTATTATTATTATTATTATTATTATTATTATTATTGCCTTTCCCTCTGAACAGGGAAGAGACTCCGTCGTAGAGATCGACGGCGGAAACAAAGGCTCACAGCGGAGGGAGAGACTTACCTACTCCTGGCAAGATTTGAACGTTTTCGCTCCTGTCATCCAAGGGTGCTTCAGGAAATCTCAGGTTGCGGAGAAACACATTCTCAGGAACAGTAAGACGTTGAAATATATATATATATATATATATATATATATATATATATATATATATATATATATATATATATATATATATATATATATATATATATATATATATATATATATATATAAACTGGAAATATATATATATATATATATATATATATATATATATATATATATATATATATATAAACATATGAATATCTCTCTCTCTCTCTCTGGACTGAAATTTGATGTTTGTTCTTATATCATTATTACTGTTTAGTTACTAATATATTTCCCCTCATAATCGAATCTTAGTGTGATGGGCATTGATAGTATTATCGTATTGTAGTTTTCTTTTTAAACATTATTATTATTATTATTATTATTATTATTATTATTATTATTATTATTATTATTATTATTATTATTATTATTATTATTATTATCGGTAATCAAATCTCAAAACGTCATATCGAAATCAAGGCGAAGCCACCTAAAGTTTAGTTTGGAAAATGCTTTTGTGAATGGTTTTTCATGAGAAATAACAGGGTATTTGAGCACGCAATTGATTTTGTGCATCAAATGCCGATCTCATACACAAACATCCGGTTCAGTATTGATATAAATATTTTTGCACAAGTGTTCTGTTAACAAAGGAATAGTTTGAAAGTGCAAACTTGAGCAAAGCTCTATATTATATGTATATATATATACACATTATATATATGTGTATGTATATGTATGCATGTATATATTTATGTATATGTATGCATGTATATATGTATGTGTATTAAGCCAATTCCCAATTGCTGTCATGGATGAACCCTTCCCTCTCCATTACTTCGTTTCTTTTTATCTCTCAAATTGCAGTTCATCCTCTTCCAGACTGACACCTTGGAATTATACAGCTTTTCACCAATCTTTCGATCTGTTCTTTCCACATGACTGAACTATCTTTCATAACTTTTTTTTTTTATACAGTTCTGTTAAGCTTCACATTTCTGAACGGTCTAGTCCTCATGCCTCATAATATATTTAATTTACGTTCAATAACCACACCTCCTTGGCACAACGATCCCTTCCCACATCCCATCTTGGGAAGCTTCCATAAATAATCCAGATCTCTTCAAATAATTTTTTTTTTGCACACCCTGTCTTTGCTTCACCTATTTTGAGACTCACAACTTCTTTCCATCCAGGAATCATATATTACCTTTACTCTAAAATTCCTTGGTAAATCAACCACTACCATTCTTCCAACATACATATTAACATTAATTGTCCCAACTTTCTTGTTTTCATTTAACCCTCAGAGCAAGCAGTTGCCTACACTAACTTTCAACTCTGCCTCGAGCTTTGCAGTTTCTTGTTCTGTCCCCAGTCAGTACTTCATCCTTTTTATATAACGGCCATTCTACATTCCAGTTAAGACATTATCTAATGTCCTTTCTCTCACTTCTCACGTCACTCACTCCCTGAGGATATTAAGCAGCCATGGAGACTTAATACACCAGGATCACTTTTACACCAATTCCAGTTACTTTCCCAGCCACATGTTCTACTCGTAACACTGCCTTTGTTTTCGTCATAAAAGCTATCATTTAATTACATTCTTAATTATACAATTTCAGCATTTTCCACATTGGATCTCAATCAGTTTTATCATAAGTTTTTTCTAGGTCGATGTATCCCACATACAGCTTTTCCCTTTCTCGTCCTATTTCTTACATAACCGATTCATAACAAGCAGTGGATTCTCACACCATCTTTCTTGTCCAAACCCACACTTTTTCTCCTATCGGTTCCCTATGCCAACACTCTTTCTTTCTCAGTAAAAATCCTACTACAGCAAATTTTTTGTGCAGTAAGCAACATTATGCCTCTATAATTCTCGAAGTCTTCTTCATCTCCTTTATCCCTGACCAAAGAGCAATGATTCATGTCGCTTCTGTGAGATACCGAGAAAGGGAAATAATCTCATTTTCGTTCCCCTGCATGGCGTGAGAGAGAAACGGCAAGAGCTTTTCACAAGGGCCTTTTCTTCTTGAGATCGAAGTGGGGATGTGAATGTGATTAAAAGAAAAAGGTGGAAGTTGTTGAGAAGGACTGTCTGCATAGTATATCTGAATCAGCATATATATATATATATATATATATATATATATATATATATATATATATATATATATATATATATATATATATATATATATATATATATATATATATATATATATATATATATATATATATATATACTATATATATATATATATATATATATATATATATATATATATATATATATATATATATATATACATATATATATATATATATGTATGTATGTATGTATATACTATATATATCTGTGTGTGTGTCTGTGTGTGTGTGTGTGTGTTAGAGGAAGCTATGAAGTCAGAGCATACTTGCGCATCTTAATTCCCATCAGAAGAATATGTTCCTAGAATCAATTTCTCTTGCAGTAACTGGAATATGCAGGCCAGGAGAGCTACTAGCCGTCATGGGAGCTTCAGGAGCGGGAAAGACCACACTGCTGAACTGTCTGAACTTCAGGAGTGATCCTACTTTGAAAATTAAAGGTGAAGTATTTGAAGTTGATGTATGATTTGTACATCTCGGCTATGTAATCCTTAGAAAGGGCTGTGGCCGTTCCGTAATTGGATTTTCCTTTTACTTTTTCTTCTTGTTTACGGGCTTGGGCTTGAATAGTGCATTAGATTACCCAGAATCATTGGCCATTGGCCTCTCTCTCTCTCTCTCTCTCTCTCTCTCTCTCTCTCTCTCTCTCTCTCTCTCTCTCTCTCTCTCTCTCTCTTTGTTGTCTGTGTGTATATATATATTGATAAATATATGTATATACATAATATATATATGTATATATATATATATATATATATATATATATATATATATATATATATATATATATATATATATATATATATATATATATGTTTATTGTTATATATGTATGTATATTTATATATATACATATATAAATAACATATGATATAGTGTTAGTATATCCAGGTAATATATTTCTGTTAGATGATATACAATGGGGTATTATTAGAATTATTGTAATGACGATATATCGTATAGAGAGGCTTGACTGTTAATTGAAAGGTTTTTGGAAACTTGCTTAGTTATTTAGTCCGAAGACCGAGAGAGAGAGAGAGAGAGAGAGAGAGAGAGAGAGAGAGAGAGAGAGAGAGAGAGAGAGAGAGACTCTGTTAAGAATCACCCGACGCATTAGCATCCTGCTTTTAAGCTCCTTGTGCGGCATTAATGCATTTTGCATGTAAATATTAGATGGTAAGAATCAGAATCCATTACGCGTGTGAAGACAGAACAACAGGCCTCAAACTTGGCAAAGTTGGATAGAGATAGAGTGTTCATCACCGTGACATTTTATTTACAAACATTAAGCTACAAGTGTCGTTTAATACTCACTTCGTGCTACTTTGGATATATCACCGAAGGGGAATCATAAGTGATAAATGATTTGGTACCTAAGTGATTCGAACACCTGATAGTACCCGTCAATGACTTCCAGTCGACGTTCTAGACCACTTTGCTGTCATTAAAGAAACTAGTATAATATTTATCCCTATTGAGTTCGTGACTATGGTTCAAAGATTGTATGATTACCATGTCTCTCTCTCTCTCTCTCTCTCTCTCTCTCTCTCTCTCTCTCTCTCTCTCAAATGGCAAAGGCTAGTGAGATAGGCAACCTGATACCTTTTTTTTTCAGCTCATTCCCGAAAACTAAGATAAAAAAAAAAGGAAGGACAATGAACTTAATCACATATCTGAATCATATATTCCTAAATCTTATATTCCTGAAAGACTGGCGAAATTCAGGAACATTTTTGACAGTTTTGTTATAACCATAGATTCTGATCTTGATTCAAACCTTGAACCGAATAAGCTGCAAAATCTGTCGGATTTGTGTTGGGAAAGTTAAGAAAAAGGTTTTGGCTTCAGAATTGACAACTACCGCATTGGGTTTAGAAAGGAAATGAATGTGGTGTTCATTTTTTTTTATTAATGGTCCCTTGAAGATCAGTTTACTCAACAGTAGGTTTAGTTCTTGTTGAAAGTCACTCCAGATATAAAGAAAATTTTCGTCTCATTTTTTCCTATGCTCGGAATGTCATTTCTGATTATGAGTCGCAGTGTATTTTGAATGATTCTGAATCATTTCATTCTCAAAATTTATTCTCGACTTTGAAAGTCATTCGAATAGCTTTTGTTTTCTAAAGAGTAATCTTGATTCTAAAAGTCACCATGAAGTTTACTTCTCGTTCTGAAATTCATTCCCGAATGTGAGAGTCCTTTTTTGAAATATACTTCTGATTTTGAAAATCCTCGCTGATTCTTGAAATGATTTTGAAAATTCTCTCAAATTTTTTAAATGATTTTAAAAATCCTCTCTAGTTCTTGAAATGAATTTGAAAATCCTCTCTAATTCTTCAAATTATTTTGAAAATCCTCTCTAATTCTTGAAATTAATTTGAAAATCCTCTCTAATTCTTGAAATTATTTTGAAAATCCTCTCTAATTCTTGAAATTAATTTGAAAATCCTCTCTAATTCTTGAAATGATTTTGAAAATTTTCTCAAATTCTTGAAATGATTTTGAAAATCCTCTCTAATTCTTGACATGATTTTGAAAATCCTCTCTGATTCTTGAAATGATTTTGAAAATTCTCACAAATTCTTGAAATGATTTTGAAAATCCTCTCTAATTCTTGAAATGATTTTGAAAATCCTCTCTAATTCTTGAAATGATTCTGAAAATCCTCTCTAATTCTTGAAATGACATTTAGGCAATGAAACTGATTTCTGTTTCTGAAATGATAACAACCACCTGCTTGCAGGTAAACTGTACATAAACGGACAACGAGTGAGCCCTGACATCCTTACAAGCAGGTCAGCATACGTTCAGCAGGAGGACATATTCGTCGGTACGATCACCGTTAAAGAACAACTCGTATTCCAGGTGGGTCACGTGTATTAAACTTTGACGTATAAAAAACTGGAGTGATTGATGCATGATACCTTTAAGTATTGTTGTTTATATTTAATGTTGTTATTATTATTATTAGTAATAATAATAATAATTATTATTATTATTTTGTTGAATAAAATGGCTGCATTTACGAATTGATTTTATACTGAGTTTTCTCAATTCTTCTAATAATTCGCTCTTCTTGCACATCAATATTATTCAATAATTGGCCAATATTCATATTTCGATGGATGAAACAGTGTATTTCTTACAGTAGAAATTCTTCATTTTAAAGCATTACAGCAGGTTACTGAAACACAGTGTGTAAATCCGTAGATTTTCCTAATGGTATTTTCGGTGGTATTTCTTCTTTTTCTGGTATTTTTACTACTCTTTCTGTCGACATGTTTCGACCAGCTCGATGGTCAGCTTCTGGACGTTGGGATGAGTCTGGAGACACAGGGCGCTCGTGGTGGTAAATATAGGGGGTCTCAGATCAGGTAGATTTTTCATTGGCTTCCTGAGGCGATTCTCCTCGGGCGAAGCCTCCTCTCGCGCAGTGATGGTTGTGTGCGCTCTTGCGTGCGTGCGCTGGAGTGCACGTTAGAAGGTGTATTATTCGGAGGGTTGCTGCCCGCAGGTGGACGTTCCTGATTGGTTCGCTCATCCGGGGTGCCAGTGGGTGCCACCCTTCACACCGATGCCGGGATTAGGAAGGTCTCCTGTGTGGTAGTGAGACTCGACTTCTCTCTCCCGATGTGTAGGGCTTCCAGGAGGCGCAGTCGGCGACGGTCGGTCGCTTGATTTGTTATCTCTATGTTAGGGATAATGTCATTCATCTCTATGTTAGGGATAATGTCATTCCTTTTTATTTTCAGGTTATGGGCAGTCCTGGCGTGATTAAAAATGGCACCCTCCCGGGCATGACAGGAGATCCTCTCGGAGAAGCGCATGGTAGTCATACCGATGTAAGAGCCGAGGCTATCTCGGACGGGGCATTTGTTTAGGTAGACTAAGTTGGTTTTCTTCAAGGGATCCTGCGGGGGAGTTGAGGTGGGTTTTCTCATCACTAGGCTGCTGGTTTTCTTATTCCTGCACAATATGACGAGTTTAAACTTCTCGGATCGGACGGACTGATGTTACCTTCAATGATGGTCCTGAGGGCGCGTTCGTCTTCTTTATATCGTTTATGGGATTTTCGTTGGTAGAAAAGTTGGATGTCATCAGAGGTGTCGTGGCGAGGTTCCTGATGGTACCATCTGTTCATGGCTCCTCTAATGCACTTGTACACCTCCCGAATCGTGTGTCCATTATCGATGATGATCTGGGCAGCACGTTCCAGCTCTCCATGGGTGTCAGTCCAGGAGGAGCAGTGCGAGAGAGCTCTGCTAAAGAAGGAGCTGATGGCGAATTGCTTATATCTCTCGGGGCACTCACTCTCTCCATTTAGACACATGCCCAGGTTCGTAGGTGTCGTTTACACCTTCGTGATAAGCGTTCCTCCCGTTGCTCGACGAGGACATCAAGGAAGGGGAGGCGACGATCGTGGCTGTATTCAGTTGTGAAGCTGAGACAGCTGTGGGTGTGGAAGGCACGCATCAAGCTCTGATTCTTCACTCGTCGCAGCGCTGGCGATGGTGGCGTCGATGTACCGTACGTACATTTGCGGCTTTCTTATATTGTTAAAGTCCCTCTCGTCGACGGTGCCCATTTAAAAATTCGCAAAGAGGACTCCAAGGGGAGAACCCATCGCTGTTCCGTCGATTTGGGTGTACATATGACCTCTGTGGGTGGAGAAAGGGGCCTTTTTGGTACATATCTCCAGGAGGGCACGGAGGGCGTGCTCGGAGATGTTCAGTGGTGGAGTATTGGGGTCCCTATATACACGATCCAAAATTATTTGGATTGTTCCGTTGACAGGAACGTTCGTGAAGAGGTTACTCCACGCCCATCGAGGCAGTGATTCCTCCGGGTGGCGTCGCTCTAAGGGCTTCAAGCTGTGATCACCAGGGACATAAGGAGTAAGGATGGTGTCGAGTCTCTTGGCGTGCTGGTAAGTCGGGGCTGGGATCTTGCTAATAATGGGGCGCAGAGGGTTGCCTTGCTTGTGTGTCTTTACATTCCCGTATATGTAGCCAAGGTCTTAGTCACCCACTATCGATGAATAAGTAGAGGGCGTTAGAGGCCGCATTGACTGTTTCAGTGATCCTGTTGGTCTCACGCTTGATGTCATCAACAGGGTTCTTGGTAATTCGTAAAAACTTGGTGCCGTCGGCCAGGATCTCGTCCAGCTTTCGGTGGTGTTCCTCGGTGTTGATGAGAACATACGCGGTGGTCTTGTCAGCCCTGCGGACGGTGATGTCCTCGCGTTCTCTCAGCTCCTTGGCCTCTTCCCTCAGGCGCCGGTCGACGATGTTACTTCGATGGTCAATCGTCCGGGAGGACCTCAGCCAGGAGGAGGGGTTGAAGGGCGTCAGTGGTTCGCAGGGTGCCTTGATCTTCGTACTTCTGGATGGTATCCAAAAGGTACTCTATTTCAAGGCGTTTTTCTAAGGGCCTCGGCCGGGTGGTGAAGTGGCAGTTAAGGCCCATGCTCAAAATCTTGTCTTGTTCGGGTGTTGGTGTATATTGTGTGAGATTGACATATTCCTCCCTCTTCTGCGGGAGCCGTAATTTTCCACCATTACGGGTGATCACTTTCTTAGTTATTGTCCCCATCTTTTTCTCTGCATCTTTCTCCTCCAAGTGACGTAGGCATTCTTTGATGTTGTCGGCATGTCCTTGTCTTTGGAGGGGGTTGTCGTTCCTGTTAGCTGCTCCATTCTCTTCCAAAGCACTCGGAGGGCCTGCTCCAGGGTTACTGCAACGGCGGCGGTAGTCATCCCACTCGGAATAAAGGTTCTTCATTTCTTCGACGAGTGTGGTCCTCTCCCTTTCTTTGGAAGTCAGCTGCCGTTGTAGCAAGGATCTCCTGAAGCCCCCGTGCCCGGTTCTTGCTGTGCGGTGGGGTCATGAATCCAGAGAAGTATACTCATCCCAACGTCCAGAAGATGACCATCGAGCTGGTTGAAACATGTCGACAGAATGAGTACTAAAAATATCAGATAGACGTCAGAAAAAGAAAGAAAAAAAAAAAGAAATACCACCGAAAATAACACCAGGAAAATTGACAGATTTGCATCCCAGGTTTCAGTAACCTGCTTTAATGCTTTAAAATAAAGATTTTCTGTTGTAAGAATATGATGTTTCATCCATTGAAATATGAGCATTGGCCAATTTTTACTAATATTGATGTGCAGGAAAAGCGAATTATCAGAGGAATTGAGAAAACTCAGTATAAAATCAATTCATAAAATGCGGCCATTTTATTCAACAAAACTTGCCTATACATATATATATATATATATATATATATATATATATATATATATATATATATATATATATATATATATATATATATATATACACACGCCAGCCTGCGAATAGAGGGAACTAACTCTCCTAATATTTTTTGTAGGCTAACTTGCGTATGGATAAAGACCTGTCAACAGCAGAGAGGATGCAGCGAGTCGAAGACGTCATGATTGAGGTAAACACTATGCCATAATACTGCTTCCGAGTTCAGTGTAGCATCAGTCATTTCCAAGGACGGAGCTCTGTGAGCTCATTATTGCAGATAGGGAAACCGCAAGGACGGGGTATTCCGACATTTGGGAGCAATGATGAATGGTTGAGAGATGGATGCCTTGATGATATGCTCCAGTGCTCTATCAGCTAGTTCTCTCTCTCTCTCTCTCTCTCTCTCTCTCTCTCTCTCTCTCTCTCTCTCTCTCTCTTTCCTCTAAGTTCATTGATTCAAATCTTAATAAATTTTTGTACTTCACTTTTCTATTCCTAAATTTTTATGGGTATGATGCTTCCTTCATTCACAATATTGACATATTGAAATGATGTCTGCTCTGAAAGGACCTTAATTCCAGTGGCTATAAGAATATAAACGCCATTTTGTCGGTATGTCTCAGACTTTTTTGTGTATGTTGTTATGCTTTATGACTAAATATCACTAATTGATCATAAAAGATAACTTACTGGAAGTCAATTATAACTACTAATTATATCAATAATTAAATAGTTACATCAGTAAATAAAAGTATGAATTTCCAGTTCAAGTAGTTTTTTATAACAGTTCATTTTTACTGGCATTTCTTAGTTACTAAGTTTTTGCAATTTAAACCATCTAAGTTTTTTCGTGTATTACATCAGTGATAACAGAACATTTGTTTAAAACATGTAGCAAAACTGACGAAAAGTAAATAAAAGTATGAATCATGAATATCCAGGTCAAGTATTTTGTTTAACAGTAAATTTTTTTTTTTTTTTGTCACGAAGATTATGTAATTTAGACCTTTCAAGTTAATTTTTACTTTCAGCTGAATTTGGTTCACTGTGCCAACACCTACATCGGTATTCCTGGGACTCTCAAAGGCATATCTGGAGGCGAAACAAAACGACTGGCTTTTGCTTGCGAGGTGAGGATTTTCATAAGGGACGTAGGCCTACAGTTAAAATGCAAAACGCTGAGTTTGTCAGCGATTGAATGGGTGACCATAAAGAAATGGTTTGTACATCTGTGGTGTAGGGCGCTAGGCTAGCAACCTCAATCCATTAAGTGTAAAAGTGATTGTTGTGAACGGGGAAATTATCACCTTCTGGAGCAATCTCTTCTAACGGGGAAAAAAACAAGTAAATTAAAACGCACAGACACAGCTCTCTCTCTCTCTCTCTCTCTCTCTCTCTCTCTCTCTCTCTCTCTCTCTCTCTCTCTCTCTCTCTCTCTCTCTCTCTCTGTATATATATATATATATATATATATGTATATATATATATATATATATATATATATATATATATATATATATATATATATATATATATATATATATATATATATATATATATATATATATAAGTTATTAATTATCAAAGGGAATTTGATTCATGCTTCACTCCCAAACCCCTTGTTCCCTTTGACTTTTGGTAAACCCATACACACACACATATATATATATATATATATATATATATATATATA
Organism: Macrobrachium rosenbergii; assembly: GCF_040412425.1. Lineage (NCBI taxonomy): Eukaryota > Metazoa > Arthropoda > Malacostraca > Decapoda > Palaemonidae > Macrobrachium > Macrobrachium rosenbergii. The sequence continues at coordinate 46,292,463 of NC_089761.1, read as the reverse complement.
TATATATATATATATATATATATATATATATATATATATATATATATATCAAATACTTCACGTTTAAATTTGGTAGCATAGGCCACATTTTTATCCGAAAGGTCCAACTCGCCCCATTTACAAAATAAATTTGCTCACGAGTATTTTTAAAAATGAAAATATGGTTTATTTTGGAATACTTGAATTTATGAAAAAAATGTAAATAAACAGAAATTTAAAGGGGTTGTAAATATATAGCCGGAATGAAGACTGAAGGAACAGCTGTGAGTAGCAGCGACTGACAGTGTGGCTTCATTCAGAGTAGGGGAAACGATATGCAACATTTTATGGACGACTACTTCGGGACACGATGTTGAAATGAAATGGGAAAACCCATCATATATTTAGAGGCTAGAAAAAAAAAAGAAATACGCTTGTCAGAATTCTTTGAGGTGCTTGCCTGCATCCATATCAGAGACTGAGGGAGAGAAAGAGTCCACTGACAAACCTGATAGGAAAAGAAATCTATGAGGGGGTGACCAGAAGTGTCTCTGATCTTTGTGTCAACGGGGCCTAGTGGGGTTTACGTTAAGATATAACTTAATGGACCAAGAGTCCATATCTGCACATATCAGCTTTATCAAAGCCTGGGGCTGCAAAGTTTAAAACATCAGTTCTCTCAATCGACTTGAGAGTTAATACAGGGATATGTGAGATGACAAGACGGTAAATAGGCGAAGAAATTGGCGACCAGTGTTCAGAAGAGAGTTAACCTTCAGTAATGATCAGACCTGACCCAACAACAACCCTTCAGTCGAATGTCCCAGTATATTCTGTGGTGTAAAAAAAGTTAAGTATACCTTAGTTTTACCAGACCACTGAGCTGATTAACAGCTCTCCTAGGGCTGGCCCGAAGGATTAGACTTATTTTACGTGGCTAAGAACCAATTGGTTACCTAGCAACGGGGCCTACAGCTTATTGTGGAATCCGAACCACATTATAGCGAGAAATGAATTTCTATCACCAGAAATAAATTCCTCTAATTCTTCATTAGCCGGCCGGAGACTCGAGCTCGGGCCTAGCGAGTGCTAGCCCACGACTCTACCGACTCTCCCAACGAGGAACAGTATACTAAAAGGATTTGTTACAGTGAAGATGAAAAAACCAAAAACAAAAAACGATTATACTACGAATGTTAAACAAGAACAACCACGAAACACATAATACAGACAGCCATGTGAGGAAGAAAAACAAAGTAAATCTCATTTGCCTCAAGACCGTTGATGTTGTAGGGGCATTATTATTATCAATACATTTCCTGCTATTTATCCTCTGACCTAAGTCTTGTAAGGACGTAATCTCCTCAAGAAGATTAAAGGACATCAAATGGTGTATCTCGTTTCTCTTCTGTCGCATTGCACATCCTTCTTTTATCTTCTCTTCCTTTGCTTCTTAGCAACGAAAGCATCCCTGAAAAGTGGCTCCACTGCCGGTAAATGATGAATCTAAGATAAAGACAGGAAACAGAAGAGGAAAGCGTGAGAGGATGCAAGAGGGATAGACAGACAAGGAATGCACGGAGGAAGGTTATTCAAAAATCGAAAATGAAAGGGAAATCCTTCAGTGTCTGGTCAAGCTGAGATGTTATAGTGATGCCGGCAGAGTGAATAAAGAGACAGGTGAGAAGATTGCAGTGAGGAATGCTGAGAGCCGAGAATATTAAGGAGAGAGAAATAATGGAAGGGATATATGATGGCAAATAGCCCGTAACTTAGAGATAACAATAGCGTATAATATAATGTGATGGTGAAATATATATACAGTATATATATATTATATATATACATATGTATGTATGTATATGTATGCATATATATATATATATATATATATATATATATATATATACACATATATATATATATATATATATATATATATATATATATATATATATATATATAGTGTATATATATATATATATATATATATATATATATATATATATATATATATATATATATGTGATGTGTGTGTATGCGCGCCTAAGTCATTATGACTGTAACATACTACGAACTTAATTGTATGTAGAATATCCTTAAGGTATTCGAGGTAACATGGTCAGTTTTGATTTGTTTCCCAGGACCCTGGTGTTTCCATGCGCGTAATTTGCGTAGTTGTGTGCAGTGTTTGTAATAATATAACATGTAATAATTTCAGGTTCTGACAAATCCCCCTATAATGTTCTGTGACGAGCCAACGACTGGTCTCGATTCGTTTATGGCTCAGAATATCGTCGAAGTGATGATGAATTTGGCCAAAAAAGGGATGACGATCATCTCCACCATCCACCAGCCGAGCTCAGAGGTTTGTGAAAGATTCTAAGTCAAGTCTTTGCTTTAAAACTTTAAGTTCCTCCTTCAGAGCCTGTTTTAAGTAAGGTTGTCCTGATTTAGTTTTAGTTCTTACGGCAATTTCGTTGTTTTTACGGAGTTTGTAACTTACATACGTATTATCTGTATTATAACAATATCGGTGAATGCTAGAATGGTCAGTTGTTGTTAAATACTGAACCGAACCTTTTGATTCTTTAAGTTTCTGAAGTTGCGTTTCAAGTCACGATAAGGTGAGATAAAATTTGGATGAGTTTTTTTTTTCATTGTGCTGAATAAGATGGTATTTTGCTTGGCATTTCTGGATTGGATGCATGACGATCTTTCCGTACAGGGAGAGCGTAAAAAATTCTATCGCTCACGATCCGAAATCTGTAAGAATATTACGTAATGATTTGACTTTGTCAAAGTTCTTTGAGCTAAAATGTAGTTGCCTGATTCTGCCAGGGCTGTGCAGTATCAATCAGTCGTCGAAGTTGTTTAGTTGTTGTTATGCTTTGTCAGAAAAATGTTTAATTATCCGGTATTGTTAAAGTTTTGCTCTAGGTGTTATGATTTTCAGAATCTGACAGTACCTATTAATGGTGTCGTGGTTTTGTAGTAGTAGCTTTCGTAAATAGTTTGTTTTTACCGGTGTAGTAGCTTACGTGACTTTTTCACAGCGTGCAAGTTTTTTTTTTTAATTGTGTAGCATCTGTCAAGCTTTGTCAATTACCTGGAAGTAGCTGTCGGGTGTTTTCAAAGATATGCAATTGGTATTATGTTTTTCTAAAGCTTTGCACTGGATAATAAGCTTAATTGTATTTGCACAATAGTTATGAAAGCCCAAATAGCCTAAATATTGTAGTGTATTATTTCTTCACAGGTGTAGGGGCTGTCAGACAATACAATAGCTGTTATTTTAATTGTATGACTTTGTGAAAGTGTTCAAGTGAAAACTGTGCAGCAGCTACCGAAATTTTATCAGAGTTGTTTAGAAGCCACCAAATGTAGTTAAACCCCAACAATATCTGTCAAACTTTTTCAAAGCACATAGCAAACATTAACCATTGCTGAAAGCTGTGAAGTAATTTATATTTCAACAAAATGATGCCGTAGCCATCAAACCAGTAAAATCGAAGTATGTTTTTCCAGAGCTTTGTAGTAGCTGTTAAGCTCTGTGAAAGCTGTGTAGGACCCATCATGTGTGTCTCCTAAATGCAGAGCTCTTTGGGAAATCCGATCTTTCCAAATGGAGTTTAATCCCTTTCTTGAAACGATGCTATTAGGATTTAGAGCTGTCTTTTATCCGGCGTTCTCTGATTAGGGCCTCTTCTTAATTAGGTGCGTGTGTTCATGTGTTTGTGTGTGAATGTGTGTGTGAGTGCGTTACTTTTTTCTTTATTATTTATTTAGTATTTAGAGAAATCGCACATATCCATTTTTTGAGCACATAAGGAATGTGTGCTTGTATATTTCATGTTGTATTTAACGAATGTGTACTTGTATATATCTTGGAGCATTTAAAGAATACCTACTTGAATAATACTTGAAACATAGCGAATGTGAATGTGCATATTTTCTTGTATTCACTGTGCACATGTGCATGTATTTTGGTCATTGTCGTATCTAAGGACGTGAACCGTGTGGACATTTCTCAGTTGTCTGTGTATATGTATCAGATGTGGTAAACATTTGAACATTTGTATTTGTTCCATAAGTTTTCTTGATGAATTAAGTCATGAAAAATTACATGTGTGTTAGTATGTGTGTGTGTATGTCCCCGTGTCTGTTCCCTGACCAGAGCTACTTTAATGCAGAGTCTTCACTCAATAAAGCTGTGGGATTAACGCGAGGGACTTGTGGCATGATTGATGAATAGATCCTCTGGATACGCTGTCACGGTAGATGCTGGGGAGCGATCCATGACAGAGTGAGTGATTGATTGATAGGTTGACTTGATTTGTAAACTAACGTTACTAAACATTGGGGTCTTAGCCGTAAAGAAAGTTGCTATTTAAAAATGAAAGAGTAAAGCGTAATATAAATATGGGCGTTTTAGAGAGAGAGAGAGAGAAACTTCAAGTTAAATCTAGGAAATCAGCAAGACACGTGCATTATTGGTGTCTTTGGCTGTTTACTAGTTTATATTATACCCAAAAAAGAGAAAGAGAGAGGCGTAGGATAATCATCTTTATAGTAAGATTATGAACATCATCAATTTCATCCCACGATTAAGCCAGATTTACCCAGTGATACCTTCCTTATTAAAGAGAATAGGTAACTTTGGAGATATGATGATTCTAATACTGTATTTCCTCCTTTTGCTAACAGTTTCAGACTTTTACTATTTTCTGCAGTTCTTCTTCACCGTCCCCAATCAGAACTATATCATCTACAAACATCAGTCATTCAGCATTCTTTGATTTGTCTTATCACTCCATCCATAGAAACAACGAACAACTATGTAGACATAATGCAGTCTTTTCTCAGACCCAATCTTATATACGAACCCACCACTCTCCCATGTACATATTTTAGCACGCACTTCAATTTCTTCATAAAAGCTTTTAATCTTTCTACAAATTATCTTCTATACCATACGCTCTCCACATTTCCTCTCCGTCGATTTTGTTATAAGCTTTTTCAAGGTCCATGTATGCCACATATTGTTTTTTCCTCTTGCAAAATTCTCACAATCATTTCTCTCCTCCATTCTTTTGGAACCCTATGAAACCTGGTCAGCCACTCATTCAAACTGTTACTACCATATAACATCTTACACATAATCCCATCAACTCCTGGTACTTTTAATTCTTCATCTTATAATTGCCCTTTTTATGTCACCTCCACTAGCATTCGCAACCTTACCATTTCCACTACCTGCATCATTCAGCTCCGCCTCTCCTGTGTTCCACATTCAGCAAATCCTGAAAATACTCGTTCCCTTGAATCAGGACTGCATTTACTTCAAACAGCTTCCCTTCATTTGCATCTGTTATTCTGAAATTCTTTTGTTCATTAATCTATTTCTCTGCGCATTTACTTCCCATTAGAGCATTTTGTTTTCTCCTAAGTTCTTGTTCACCTGCTCCAATCTATTTTATTACTCATATTGCAGAGAGAGAGAGAGAGAGAGAGAGAGAGAGAGAGAGAGAGAGAGTTCAGGCAGCTTGACTAGTTATGGAGACAAAGTCGCAAACACCATAACGAGTTGAAAAAAAAAAGTTCCCGAAACAGTGAAATCAAATTTTTGCGAGAATCTCCAGAAATTTAAGCGAATCGTTGGATCTCGAATAATTTAAGTTTGGTGACCTTTTAGAGAAGTTCATTAGTGGC
>NC_089761.1:46279272-46281772 GCF_040412425.1 Macrobrachium rosenbergii | reverse complement strand
GCACTCATGTAGCTTCGATTGCTGGTGACACCAATACATCACTTTCAAAGTTTTCTATACTCTTTGCTGTGCTTATTGTTATTAGAAGCGCTGTCAGTATCATCATGATAAAGCTAATTGTGGACGTCATTCTCGCTGACGACTATTATTATTATTATTATTGCAGGTATCGCGGTCTCCCTACAAAGCGAGCTGGGGATCGCAGTTCTCGGCAGTCTTAAAAAGATGCGTTCTCGAAAATGTGAGGGATCGAATGGTGGTGAAGGTCAAACTCGCTCAGTACATTGTGAGTTTCGTGTTTCTTCGTCACATTCAATGATCCTTAAGGCCGAGGGCCGTTTTCATTGTTTAAATAGGTGTAATCATTGAATATAAAATTTATTAATATTTATATAGTTTTTTGTAGCTTTCATGAGTTCTTCGTTGGGAGAGTGGGTTCCGTTCTCAGCTAGCACTCTGCTGGCCGCGAGTACGAACCTCCGACCGGCCAATGAAGAATAAGAGGAATTTATTTCTGGTGATAGAAATTCATTTCTCGCTATAATGTGGTTCGGATTCCACAATAAGCTGTAGGTCCCGTTGCTAGGTAACCAATTGGTTCTTAGCCACGTCAAATAAATCTAATCCCTCGGGCCAGCCCCAGGAGAGCTGTTAATCAGCTCAGTGGTCTGGTTAAACTAAGTTATACTTAACTTGTAGCTTTCATGAACAGTATACTCAGTAAGTAGAAAAAGGTGAAAAGAAGGAAAACTTATTTAACCGTTGGTGCAGTTATTACATGGAAAACCTTTAATGCGTAGATTTACGTCATAAGTATTTAGTGACCAAAAATACACCATCTCCTTAAAATTAAACGAGATGAGGAAAACAGAACGTTTATGTTGCACATAAAACATACAGAATTAAAATAAAGAAATCCCTGTCGCTTAACTCATGTCTCATTGTTGGTACCAGCAGCATCTGCATTACAAATTTACTCTTCTCGGTTCTCACAGATGATATCGCTTATCGTGGGCTTGATTTATTTCGACCAAACGTACGACAGGAAGGGTGTGGACAACATCAACGGCGCCATCTTTCTTATCCTCACTCAAGTCAGCTTCAGTTCCTGTTTTGCTGTTGTCAGGGTAAGTCAAGTCACGTTGAAGATAGGTAGATAGAATGTAGAATTTAGGCCAAAGGCCAAGCGCTGGGACCTGTGGGGTCATTCAGCGCTGAAACGGAAATTGACAGTAAAAAGGACAGACAGGTGTAAGAGGAGGGTAACCTCGTAGTTTCATTATGAACCCATTGTTAAGAAAGGGTGGGAAGTAAGATGGAAGAAAGAAAATACGAACGCAGGTACAGTAAAAGGAATAAAAGGGGTTGCAGTTAGGGGCGGAAGGAACGCTGCAAAGAACCTGAAGTAATGCCTACAGTGCACCGGATGAGGTGCACTGACGGCGCTACCCCCCTATGGGGCAGTCACGTTGAAGGTAAGTCATTTCAGACCGAAAATGAGTCTGATTTAGTTGAAGGAAAGTTTTGGCAAATATTGCATATTTCAGGTTAAGATAGCTGAAGGAAACCCAGGTCAAGTTCAGGGAATTCAGGTCAAGTTGAGGTTAAGTCAGGTGACGATTAAGGTAGGTCAGGTCAAACTAAGGATAAATCAGGTTCGAAATTTATTTATATCAAATTAAGTAGAGCCAGGCCAAGCTGAAGTACACTTGGGTAGGTTTATGTCATATTAGGTCAGTTTTGTGTATACTTCATGTCCAGTTGGGGCAGAATCATGTCACATTGAACAAATTCAGGTCAAACTGAAAAAAGTCAGGTTAAGTTGAAGATAAGTTAGCGTCATATCAGGCTAGACTGGGGGTACCAGGTAGCAAAGTTGAGAATTCCAGGTCAGATTCAGGGTAAGTCAGTTTCATTTCTCAAGTCAGGTCAAGTAAAGTAAGTCAGTTTCATCTCTCAAGTCAGGTCAAGTAAAGGATAAGTCAGTTTCATCTCTCAAGTCAGGTCAAGTAAAGGATAAGTCAGTTTCATTTCTCAAGTCAGCTCAAGTAAAGGATAAGCCAGTTTCATTTCGAGGTAGGCAAAGTTCACGTTAAGTCAGCTCCAGTAAAGAAGTCAATTTCATATCAAGTTGGTGAAGTTCAGGTCATGGCAGAATGCAGTTTCGATTTATTTGTTCATCTTGCCCATTATGCGATTTGCCTTTTTCAGTCTTTCACTAAATTCCCATTCATGAGAATCAGTATTGGCAATATCATTATTCCTGATTACTTGAGAGATTCAGCTACATTAACTCTGTTCTCATTCTTTTTGTTTGTCTTAAATTTATCTTAAATTCCATCTCTTTTATATATATATATATATATATATATATATATATATATATATATATATATATATATATATATATATATATAATGCATTCTAATAAGTGAGATCTGTAAATACTCAGGTGTCTGGCTGATTAAAACAGCATCACCTACGTGTTTTAAACCTATGA
>NC_089761.1:46249272-46274272 GCF_040412425.1 Macrobrachium rosenbergii | reverse complement strand
CATCGGAGATATTCCCGAGGTAGCGTGAATTTGATATTAAGCGACATTTGTAGCTTCATGATGATATATATATATATATATATATATATATATATATATATATATATATATATATATATATATATATATATATATATATGTGTGTGTGTGTGTATATATATATGTGTATGTATATATATATGCATGTATATATACAGATATATATATATATATATATATATATATATATATATATATATATATATATATATATATATATATATATATATATATATATATATATATATATATATATATATATATATATATATATATTTATGTATATATAATGAGCGAGAGAGGATAGAGGCGTGTGTGACGGAGACAGAGTTGGAGTGAATAAAAGGAAGGTATGGAAATCTGCTTATTTGTAACACCGTTATAAGACAGAATGATCTACATCATAGTCCATTTTCTTCATTTTTGTTTTCAGGACAACATGATCAGGAACGTGGTGCTGTTAGCTTCGCTTTTGATTGGTTTTCGCTTCTTGGCGTTCCTGGCCTTGCTCTTCAAAGCGAGGAGGGGCCAAATCAAGAGCTACGAATGAGGAAATGGGGAAAAGGAAAACTGCCGATAGAAAGCCCTTGCAGTAAAGGAACCGGAAACTGCTGATATACAGGCCTCTGATAATATTGTTGAAATTATATATATATATATATATATATATATATATATATATATATATATATATATATATATATATATATATATATATATATACTGAGTTTATGGCTGTGACTGCTTGAGAATATATTTAAAGAAAAGGAAAAATATCTTATAGTCCGTTGTTTCACTTTCATTGTGGCCATGTACTCAGTTTATTCCCCGTGATAGAAATTTGTATGTATTTGTATGTATGTATGTATGTATATAAATATACATATGTATACATATATATATATTATATATATATATATATATATATATATATATATATATATATATATATATAAATTTATCCGAGTTTGAAAGTTTAATCTTTTTTAAGGTAGAAACTTCCTCTGATCAGGTATTTAGACTCTAGGATTTCCATTTGGTTACCTAAGCTATTCTTATAAGACTAGCGAACTTTAGCCATAAGGTTAAAAAGAGTTTAGTTTTGATTAAAAAATGTCATCTAATTCTCTTTCTTTGACGTTAAACCACATATTATAACGAGACCCTACTTTCATTGTCAACAACTCTTCGATTTGAATGTAGAATTTGGGCCAAAGGCCAAGCACTGGGACCTATGAGGTCGTTCAGCGCTGAAACGGAAATTGACATTAAAAGGTTTGAAAGGTGTAACAGGAGGAAAACTTCGCAGTTGCACTGTGAATCAATTGTTGGGAGAGTGTGGAAAGTAAGATGGGAGAGAGAAAATGTAAGGAGATACAGTAAAAGGAACGAAAGGGGTTGCAGCTAGATCTCGAAGGTACGCTGCAAAGAACCTTCAGCATTTTGCTTGCAGCCTCACCAAGTTTTTGCTTTCAGTTTCATGAAAATTTTCATGTGATGTACCACGAATTTCTTGTTTTAGTCTCACAAGGCCTAAGTTAATTGTTTCTCGAGCGTTTTCACTTAAGATTCACGAGCCTTTTTAAAAAGCTGCTAGTCTTACAAGGATTTTGCTGCTTACTGTGTAACGGGCTTTTTGCATAAGGTCTCACAAGGCTTTTTCTCCCAGTTTCACAAACTTCCTCACTTAAGACTCTTACGAGCTTCTTTCTTTTAATCTCTCCAGCTTTTAGTGCTCTATAAAAGAAAACTATTGTGCCGGCTTTGTTTGTCCGTCCGCACTTTTTTCTGTCCTCCCTCAGATCTTAAAAACCTACTGAGGTTAGAGGGCTGCAAATTGGTATGTTGATCATCCACCCTCCAGTCATCAAACATACCAAATTGCAGCCCTTTAGCCTCAGTATTTTTTTATTTTATTTAAGGTTAAAGTTAGCCATAATCGTGCTTTTAGCAGCGATATAGGATAGGCCACCAACTGGCCGTGGTTAAAGAATCATGGGCCGCGGCTCACACAGCATTACACCGAGACCACCGAAAGATGGATCCATTTTCGGTGGCCTTGATTATACACTACAGAAAACTCGATTGCGCTAAAGAAAATTCGGCGCATTTTTTCTTGTTTGTTTCTTAGTTCACGAGCCTTGTTACTTAGTCTCATGAGGTTTCTTGCTCTCTAGTCTCAAGAGCTTTGTGCATCCAGTTTCAATAGGATTTTGCTTCCAGTATTGCAAGTTTTTCTTTTATCTCGTGTTCTATATATATATATATAAAAGAAAAAATATATATATATACATAACTGTGCCCACGATTTTTTGACAAGTGATGCGTTGGAAGTCACCGGTATTTTTTTTAAATGTACCTTGTACAATAAATCGAGTTCGTTACATCAGTTTAACATACTAATGTCTTTTAAGCCCGTATTACTAATTACTAATTTTAATATCTTTTTTCTAACTACTATGAAATTTTAAATCAGTAGTTTTGCTTTGTTAAAAGTTTATTCTAGGATTTCCAACTCACATTCAAAATCAAGCACTCTCCACTGAGTTTTACTCCTTAGGTTTTTCCTAACAATGTTCTCTGCCCTTTGACCTTCAACCTTGCACGTGGGCACCGAAGCTTCATATCAATTTGCTGAGCCCTGACAAAAAGGCTGACGAATTCTTCCATAATTACGATGACACGACTTTCTCTGACTTCCAGAATCACGATAACAAGACATTTGAGAATGTTGTTATGTTTCATTCTAAAGTTTTTTGTTTCTGTACTGAAGGGAGATGTGGGTTTCTCATCAGTTTTGTCTTGGGTAAACGGCTATGAAGATCGATTTAGTTAATATCTGTTACATTTATTTTTCCTAAAGTAAGAGTGGGTCTGAAACTTATTATATTGTCTTAAAGATAGTATTAATTACTGTATGCACAAAAATTGAAAAATAAATAACATGGTGATTTTTCATAAGAGCGTCGAGGTAAGCAAAATTAGTTTTTATTCATGACTTAGTAAAGTCTAAAATTGAACCTTAGCTTTATTGAGTTGAAGTAAATAAATGAAAATAAATGTGTGGTAAAAGAGAAGCCCTGGTAAATTCGAACAGTAATGAATCCGTTTCAAAGGACTTTTGTCTTTTCAGAGTACTAGTAGAAATAACCTCAAATAAATTCAAGGATACTGAAACATTGATATACGACACCTTGCTTTTATCGTGCTTTATATCACAAAGATATTTCAAATGAGCTTGCCTTGTAATCTTTCAAAAGCTTTTAAACATTTTAATTAGAGTTGTTTGTGATTGTTAAATGAAGTGATACTAAATTAACAAGGCACATGCCCCCCTCTCTCTCTCTCTCTCTCTCTCTCTCTCTCTCTCTCTCTCTCTCTCTCTCTCTCACATACATACACGTGCACCCCATTAATAACCACTTCGGGTAAGATGGGAGGATTATCCCTAGCAGCATACTCCAGCATAACTGTCGATCGATCAAGAGCAGAGTAACAGAGTACCTTTGACCTTAATAACAATTTTCAGGGTACAGAGACTCTCCGACAAGTACAGGTAAAGATGGGAGTGCATATATCATATATATATATATATATATATATATATCCATATATATATATTATATATATAATTATGTGTATATATCGATATATATATATAGTAACATATATATATATATATACCTTAATATATAATATTTTAAGGGCATATATATTCAGTTCATAACTGCCATACTATAAGGTATGATGAAAGAGAGATAGCTGTAAGATGGAGGTCAAACTTGCAAAATCATTGCATTCCAAATTGTTTGTTACCTCAGCTGTTCGACTTGATGAACACACAATATTGGCTCTGGTATGAAACAGATGACCGAGTTGGTATGTGAGTACATGAGTTCGTACGTTAGAAAATATAGATTTTGTGTCTAATTCTGCCCAAAAATAAGTCTGATCGTTCATTAGCGAAGCTAGAGCGAGATCGTCAAGACGTGGTTTTGAGTGTTCCAATCTCTTAGAACTGGCAGAATAAGATGTCTGTGGTAACATGGTGGTGACACTGTGGTCACATGGTGATGACATTTTGTTGATATCTGTGGAATTGGTGTGATTATAGAGAGGACAATGCAAAACCTTTGCAATGTCGGTATTTCTCATGTGGTTGACTTAAGACGAGACTTATAATGTCTGAGATGGAGTATGAGAGTTTTGAGTTTTAGGCTTTTAGCCATAGTAAGATTTTTAGTCAGAGTTAGATTATTTTGACTTGATAATTCATTTATGATGCATTTTAATCTTTTCTTTGTTCATTCATTACTTGTTGGGTTGGTTTGAATAATAAATCTATTTTTGTAGGAAAGATCGTGTTTCCTTAGATGATCCATTCCTTTTGAGGATGATATTCGAGAGAGAGAGAGAGAGAGGGAGAATGCGCGAGACGAATGCTAATGCGAGAGAGAGAGAAGGGAGAGGGGGATCAGTGTGAGTGAGTGTCAGGGGGAGTGTTAGGAGGGGGGTAAGGGTCGAAATACCATGCTGTTCCTGAAGATAGTTCGCAAAAGGACACGTTACGTAACACTTCAAAGAAGTGTTTGATCTGTAGGGTATAACATATATGTATATGTATGTATATGTGTATATACATGTAAATATATATATACATATATATATATATATATTTATAATATATTTATATATGTATATATATATACAGTACACACATATATATAAATATATATGTATATATACATGTATGGGAGAATAAGAAGTTATCCTTCAAGGAAGTAAATGCGAAGAGAAATGTTAATGATGAAATGTATCTCAGCATACAAGATGCACGCAGAGAGATGCTATCTAAAGAAAATACAGTCCTGGGGTTAGGATAAATTTGAGAATGCTTGTGGATGTTTCTGTTGAGAATGTAAGTTGGGAAACTGATAGGTTGCAAAATAGAAAGGTGACAGGGATTTGATGGGATTACAAGTAAGTAGCTGTGGTACAGTGAAGAAAGTGGTGTTGAATGGTTGACCAGGGTATGTAAGGTATGTCTGGATTAGGGAAAGGTTGCAGAGGAATTGTTGCTCCTCTGTACTCTTTACAAGAGTAAAGGTGATAAGCATAACTTTGCTGAGTATACTGGGAAAGATTTGGTAGGATTTTGACTAAGACAGTAAAACAGATAATAGGTTAATGGCAGTGTGAGTTTAGATAATAAAAAGGTCTGTCGAACAATGTTTGTTACGAAACAGTTATGTGAGAGTTTTGAAAGATCAAGAAAAAATCTATATGTGGCATACATGGACTTGGAGAAAGATTATGATAGAGTTGCTGGAAAGGCAATGCGCTAAGGATGTGTGGTGTCCAATTGATGGAAAATTGATGAGAGCAATAAAAATCTTTTTGATGGAAATGAAGGAAGTTAGAATTTTTAGACGGGAGGCTGACTAATTCTGTGTGAAAATGGGACTGAGACAAGGGTGTGATATGTTTCCAAAGTAATTCATTATCTTTTTGGATGGAGCGATGCAAGAAGTCAGATAAAGGAAGGTCATGAATGGAGTGTGGAGTGTGAGGTTTATGCATACAGTTCACTGCTGAGTTGGAACAAAGAAGATAAACTGCAGAAATTAATGAAAGGGTTTTAAAAGTGCTTTCAAAGGAGAAAGTTGAGTGTAAATATGAGCATGAGTAAGGATAGAAGGGCAAACAGAAACCAGGCAGATGGTGCTATAAATATTAGTATGTATGAAGGAAGAGCGAAAAGCACTATATTTTCATTGGTATTTATAAATAATAAGATCATCTACAATGGACAGGATTCGAACCTATGTCCATTTAAGTTTGAACAGGAATGGCATTAAGAGAATCAGTAAGGAATATATTTAAATTATATACTGTACATACGATGTGCGGTTTGTGCTTGAAAGCAAGCTAGTTGATTATGCAGGTGAAATGCTACTCTCTTTGCACTGGTCCCATCTCGTAAGTATAGACCCGTGGTTACTCAATCGCTTACAGAGATTTGGCTACGACTGGTGCATGGTGCAAACTATGGAGAATGAAGTTAAAGTCTAACGAAACTCAAAGTATTATCGTCAGCAGGTCTAAGATATTAGATTCCCCCACTCAGATCTTGTCATTGGAATTGTTTCTTTAATGGCATGCGTTACATTAAAATTTGCAGATATTCTTGATTGCAAATTCACTTTTGAGGGGTATCCGGTATATCTCTTCCACTGCACAAAAAACAATATAATAAGAAAGTCTTTCAAGTTTTTTTTCCTGGAGACCTTTCTGTTCTGAAGTTTTTAAATTATTTAACTCCTTCATGTTTCGAGTGTTGTTCACAAGTTTGGCCCTCAGCAGCTGACCAGCATCATAGCTCGCTGGACAAGAACGTGGAGTCTGATAAATTTCTTATCACTGGTCATGGTATAAATCTCTGGCACGGTCACTCCATTAGCTCGTTGTGCACAATTAATGAAATTTTTCACAATTCTGATCATCCTTTGCATTTAGAGCTTCCCAAACCATACCATCAACGAAACCTTTACAAGATATGCACTTAAATCTGTTAGTATTCCTCTCTTTCTTTAGGTTCATTACCACACTTTTATTCCAAGTGTAATCGAATTGAGAAAGTATCCCGAAAGCCTGTAGTTGAATCATTGCAAATAGGCATCACAGTGGATTATGGTTGCCAAATATGATGTATCTATCTCGCATAGTTCAAAAGTTGTGGGACGAGAAGAGGAACAGACACGCTCAGCCACATGTATGTATTCCTTCACCGCACACCATTTTTCCCAAGGGTCTGGTGCCAGAAGGGTACAGCTTTCCGGTTTCTCGGCAAGTCTCTAGGGGTATGGGAATAGGTTGCCAGTCCCACTGTATACAGTAACAAATATATATATATATATATATATATATATATATATATATATATATATATATATATATATATATATATATATATATATTTCACATTAACACGTGATTTGTTCATCACATATATATATATATTCCAATATATATATATATACTGTATATATATATATTTATAAAGGTCTACTTTTGGTCTGTTGTTATGCATTTTTGTATTGCTTTCCTTAGTTTTATATATATGTATATACTGTATATGTGTGTGCGTGTGTATACTGATAACATAAGAAAAACAACATGAGCTGATCTCAAGTATTGTGGAAACTTCGAATTTTTTTTCGGTTGCTCTTAGAGAGAGGGAGAAAGACAATTGATTCCCACTCACATGTACTTATGTTTCCAGATCACATAAATTGTAACAGCACTTCATTTCCTTCAAGCACGAATGATTTCGTATCTGTTGGCGCACGTGACTTACCGCTCATTCCTTTTATAGTTTCGAAACCAGTTATGAATGTAAAGCATTGTCTTATTATGCAGGATTTCAGAATTCCCATTGAGACATTGAGACTATGTTAATAGGATACCTGCGCAGCCTGACTCCCTACCACTTGGAATCGTTTAAAATGAGCCTTTCCAAGAGAGAGAGAGAGAGAGAGAGAGAGAGAGAGAGAGAGAGAGAGAGAGAGAGAAAGTTTACCTTAGTTTTACCAGACCACTGAGCTGACTAACAGCTCTCCTAGGGCTGGTCCGAAGGATTAGACTTATTTTACGTGGCTAAGAACCAATTAGTTACTTAGCAACGGGACATACAGCTTATTGTGGAATCCGAACCACATTATAGCGAGAAATGAATTTCTATCACCAGAAATAAATTCCTCTAATTCTTCATTAGCCGGCCAGAGATCGAACTCGGGCCTAGCGAGTGCTAGCCCACAACTCTACCGACTCGACCAACGAGGAACTAACAGAGAGAGAGAGAGAGAGAGAGAGAGAGAGAGAGAGAGAGAGAGAGAGAGAGAGAATGAATATTTTCTTTCCTGTTATGGGATACTGGTAGAGGCATGGAAGCTACTACCAATTTCGGTAGATCTGCTTCAGACTTACAGCAGGTTTCGTCTTCGTTGATTGGGCAGAGTTCAGAATCCACGCCAGGCATGTTCCCTTTTCCGACTTACCACACCTTGGGCAAGTTCCCGTGCTGGCATATGGCCGCCGTAATCTAAACCAACCACCAATCAGGTTTCAGTTTCCCGCCAATTTCCTCTTCAGTTCCTGCTTCGTG
The DNA here is from genome assembly GCF_040412425.1 of Macrobrachium rosenbergii. Taxonomy (NCBI): domain Eukaryota; kingdom Metazoa; phylum Arthropoda; class Malacostraca; order Decapoda; family Palaemonidae; genus Macrobrachium; species Macrobrachium rosenbergii. The sequence continues at coordinate 46,266,069 of NC_089761.1, read as the reverse complement.
GCTAGCGGGAGCTCGTGCTAGCCAAGGTTAGCCTGATCAGTTAATTGCAGGAAGCTCAATATTTTGTGATTTTAGAGAGGTAATCATATTTCAAATTTATAATAAATGCAAAATTCTCTACAGCTTTTTTTGAATGGTTAATTGATATTTCTGTGAATTAAACCCACCATGATATCGGTATCCCTCTACAAGCGAATTTTTAAGCTTTAATTCTCTATCTTCTGTTTTTTCTTCATTTTGAGAAGTCAGGTTACAGGTACACAAGCATTCAGTCGAAGGTAGGCATACCTTTTATAGAGTCAGCCCCATCCAAGATTTACCTTTGAAACAAAAGTAGCTCACAGCTATAAAATTAAACAGACTAGATTAAAAAAAAGTTTTGCATGAAATTGTGAATCGAGCTGAAGAAGAGAGAGAAGGTTACCAACTCATCACAAATGAAGTCAACAAAACGCAAAGTAATAACCTGTTCAAAGGCATTGTCATTTGCTGTCAGTTTCACGGCAACCGAAAATTGATATAACGTCTGTGTTGCTATAAACAGCCTGAAGTTTGTATTATGTTTGTTACCATTACTTGTAGATCTGTGTTTGAAGCCCATTTATCTGGTTATACTAACAATCTAATTACCTCTCAATGCAATTTGTCACCAGAAATGATAGACGCAAACGGTTGTTGCAAAACGAAACCCTTGCTATGGTTGAATACGGAAATGAAATGCTCTAATGAGTGGAATACATTATGGTAGAGATAGGAAGAGGTGGGGTCGGTAATTTCGTACCTGACGGGCGGGTAGGCGGGTTGGGGAGACGTCGTGTTGTGGCGCTGAGGCAAAAGGAAGGACCGCTAAGCGCTAAGCTCAAGTCAGTGGACGTCAGTCATGGACTTACTGTGCGAGAGGGAAGGCGTTGTGGGTGCGGTCAGTCAGTAGCACTTCCTCGTGGCGTCTACGATCATAACATCTTACGACGTATTTGCTGGAGTTATTGATTAGGTTTTATGTTTCGAATCACTTAATGTTTTAGAAAGCGAATCCGTTATAATTTTGACTATCGTTTGGTGAGATTTTTTATTTAAAATTTCGAGTGGAAGAAGTTGAAAGTTTGCTATCGGCCTAACATCTCGAATTGACAAAGGAAAAAACAATACATATTGAAAATTGTTCCATCTTTTACGTATGACTGTACTCAAAATTTGTGTGCCTTAGTGTGAGATAAAGTTTGTTTATGTCAATTCCCACAGACTGATGAAAGGCTTAGATTAATATATTAGGCCTTTTCCAGCCAGTACTAGGGCTTGAGCCTATTTAAACGTTCAAGTGATGATGAAATGTTCAATTTCACATTCAGAGTGGATTGTTAAACATAGGCACTGAAGGATGTAACCAGCTCCTCAATATGTAAGAGGTCATGTCAATGCTGGTAGCCTGCTCCCAGGCTATTGGTACTGCATAGTGTATACTCTATAGGCCTAGGCGTATATGTGGATATTTTGTGAAAACACTACTTCCGGACATTCTTCCTTATTTCTTGAAGTAAATAACTTTGAAGCCTGTTTGGGGGTTTCTTTAAGAACAGTACATATAGGCATAAATGAATATTTAGTTGAGAACGATATTCGTATATTAAGTGTTGATGTTTCATCAGACTTAGACCACATGGAAATTTGTAGACAAATAGTGGATAATCTTTTTTTTACTGCATAGTATGCAGGCAAGTAAGGCTACTGCTTCAAGGCCTATGCAGCTACTGAAATAACACATTTTAAAGTGTATATTTTAACATTTGGATCAGCCCTAGGGGAAATTTCAGCACCATGATGGCAAGAGAATGGGTCGACAGCATTGATAAAAGGTAATTTTTTTTATCTTGCATCAAGTAGGTTAGGTTTATTGTTACGAAAATATGGAAAATAGTGTTAGGTTATCGTATTTTTGGCAGTAATGTATGGATATTATTGAATTCTCAGGATGCTTCACAAAGTTTCTTCAGAATTATATATATATATATATATATATATATATATAATATATATATATATATATATATATATATATATATATATATATATATATATATATATATATATATATATATATATATATATATATATATATATAATGTGTATGTGTGTGTTAACGTAAACTGGAAACGATAGTATCGTGAATTCTCGCACAAAATGTTTGCTTGAATTCCGATTCTTGCTGCGTTAGGTTTAGCTTAAGAGAGTGTATGTATATATATATATATATATATATATATATATATATATATATATATACGTACATACATACATATATATACATACATACATTCATATATATACATACATACTGTACATATACATATATACACTCACCACCAGTCACACCTATTTCCAACACTAAACCACCTGCTTGCTTTTGTCTCGCGCCTAATCTAACAAACTTTTCTTGATAATTTCTCGTTCCCAAGTGTACTGTAGAATATCCCACAAAGTCAAACCAATTATTTTCAATATTTAAGGCCCAGTTCAAAAATGTCCACAATATATATTTAACTTTAGTGTCCCAATTATTTGCCTAGCAGATTTTTTATATGTATGAAAATTGCCATCGTTTATAGTTCTGTAGCGGAACGTTTGAAGTTGACGGTAAAGAATTATTTATTGGACAGAGAAAGGCGAGTGTTATATTGAAGCAGTATATAATATGTGGTAGCCCGACAGCTATAATTTTTTGCTACCTTTTTGTAGTGAAAGTTAAGGCTAATTACTCCAGTCCAATCCTCAGTGAAAGTCCCATTTGTTTTAAATGAAAAAGCACAGAGTAGTAATTAACTCTCAGGCTTAAAGTACAAATTTTTAGTGATACTAGTTCATATGTTTGATAGACACGAACCTTGAATTAATAAATATGCTCCTAATCATAACAAAGAAATTGAATTTTCTTTGTTACACAATAAGTTGCACCGCAATTATTTTATTACTTTTAGGGTGTGTTTAAGCTCTAGTTAAGAAAGATAATTTATTGTCACAGTATCTTATCTTAAGCTACAACCGAATCGGGGAGAGAAGTATTGTAAGCATCAAATCCTGCCCTGATTTGGATAAACCATGCTCAGACTGAGAAACCCAGTGCAAGCCGGTAGGTAACAAACAAATGTTTTATATTAGAATAGTAAATGCAAACTGACAACTCGTAATTGACTTCGGATAAGCCTTTACGAGCAATTCTGAAATCTCTTCAGTATATCCAATTCCGACCATTCCTCACTGATTATTAGATTATACAGATCCCGTATTGAGGGTATGAGATTCGTTCGCCTTTAATGATATAACGTCCATGAACCCAATTATCAATCACCACTCGGTATTAGAGTGTAGACCTCGTTTATCATTGTAACCAACGTCATGTCTATTTTTGGGGCACTTATTTGGTCCTTCCGGAGGACCCTATTTATATATTAGTTTCAGTTTATAGTTAATGTCAATAACCAGGTCTTCCGCTTCATATCTGTTATTTAATAGATATGTCAATTTTTCTCTCTCAGTGTTCATGCTGTTTGGCTTGTGGGGGATACTTACTGAATAGCCTAGTGTGGTTACCTTGTCAAAACTCGATTTTCCTATTTTTCGTTTTTTATTTGTACCATGGTTCCGTTACTGTAGATTTGTCCATGTTCGTACGTACAGTTATACGTCCCTAGTATATTTTGTATGGAAAATCTTTCCGATTTTTATTATCGTTATCATAATGTACATCCAGTTGTTGCTTTAATGGTAGTGGGTGAAATCAAATAAGGATAGACGTCACATATTAGCCCAGGGATTCATCCGTTATTAATTTTGCTCCCTGTTAATTAATGCAACTTTTTTTTTCTTTTTAGTAAATTTGGTGGTCCGTGCAACTTTTTTCAGTAAATTTGGTGGACCGTGCAACTTTTTCCTGCAAATTTGGTGGGCCTTTTTCGTACCCTTATTTATTTTTTTTTAAACATGTATGACATAAGTATTTCTGTGCGGAGGCTACAGTTCATAGGTAACATTTCATACATTTATATATATGATATTTGATGTCATTTTTGAATGTTCATATATTATTGCTCCCAAGTTCCTCACTATTTTTAACACTTACACTAATGTGTGTTTTTCTGTTTATCAAGGGTTTACCATGTTTCTTTGACATTGCCCATATAGTACCCTTCATTGGATCTTCATATAGTTTGTCTTTTCCTTTTAATCAGTACATTTTATTCTTCATTAAGTTCCCTAGTTTTCTCATAATATCTTCAGTTATGTTCGTAATCATGTAAAACTGGATAACTTTTACAAATAACTTAAACTTTAATTCATGTTGTCTTGTTTACAATCCATGATACCACAGTTCACGTGTATGTACCAAATATCGGACATAGGAAACTGTCACGTGGTACTCCTTATAACAGTGGTTAGTTTACGAAGCAAATCTAAGGTTAATGCATTCGGGATGTCATTGCACATTCGTTTTTCATTTTTGTAGTATTGTTCATCGTGGTTTCATAATGGGATTGAAGTTTTGGACATTACGATGAGAAAGGGTGGGTTTCGTTTAGAAAATTATTATATATTGGTAGAAATTGAGTAGACCGACGATGGATGCTTAGTTTGTGATCATGTAACCAGAGCACGGGACGTATGTAAATGTATTTGAGATAAAGTAATTTGCTCTGTGTGTTTTTGGGTGTCTGTGCTGAGCCTTCTGGATATGAATCTGATATGGTTGATGCGATGGAAGCCACAACATGTGTGGCGCTCAATCGAAAGCATTATTTGCTTGAAATTACCTAACGACAGCATCTTTTAAAAGCATAACCTGTAACGTTGTTATTTAACCCTATTCAAAATTTTTAATGACTTTTCTGTGTATATTAGTTTATATTCTTATGTAGGTGAAGTAGACGGTTATTAAAGGGTATGGGAATATTGCTACACTAAGAACTACAACGAAACTCTTAAAAGACTACTAGCTAACTAGCTGATTGACGTTCAAGTATTTTTCTATTATTTGTTGGTGTACCCTTTAACTACCGTATTGACATTCAAAGCAATTACGTTTGTATTATGCGTATAGGACTAATATGTCTTGGGGGCCGTTATCTTTATGATATTTAGCCTACAGTCTTTTGTTTATGTTTTTACTTTAATCGCCAACGGGCTTGTACTGTACTAAACACGCCGCAAAGGTGGTTACGTACCGGGTTAAAACCCTTGGGGGTCACTGTTTAGGAAAGATCCTATATATATATATATATATATATATATATATATATATATATATATATATATTAGAGATGTTGAGATTAATTGTTAACACGGTATGTGGCTAATAAAAATTGAAAAAGTGCCTAATGTGTAGAAATGGTAAAAAGGTTAGTATGGACGAAAGTTACGGTTGCAGCGTTTTGAGATAGCCTACTGTACATTTCAGGGCCATGTCTAATTGATTTTCGTCGATAAAATCTTACCAAAGCATCGGATATGGATCGTATTTCGGAAATAGCTATTTGAAGCCACCGCCTAATTGGCAAAAATGTGCAGTGATGTCTAATGTTGATAAGTAAGGCAATTATCAGAGTAAATCAAAGAAATTTAAAGGGAACTTATCTAAGTCTAGCAGGCTCGTAGATAGAGGCTAGTAAAACGTCATTATTGAAGGCCCTCCCACTCATTGATGCTGTCGTACGACGTACTTTACTAGACACCTCGCCTATATACTTTATGAATGAAGACTCAGACGTTGGTAGTAGTAGTGATAGTATAGTATATGGAATTCTTATATTGTTTCACACTCAAACACATACCCTGCATACTCTCTCTCTTTCTCTCTCTCTCTCTCTCTCTCTCTCTCTCTCTCTCTCTCTCTCTCTCTCTCTCTCTCCAATCATTAACATACTGCTGGGAACCCTGCTATTACATCAGATGTCATAGTTTACGTCACAAATAGACTCTCTCTGGGTGCTTACTAAAATCTTTGATTTACTCTGGTAAGTGCCTTAATTATCCACATTGGACGTCACTGCATATTTTTGCCAATTAGGCTGTGGCCTCAAATAGCTATTTCCAAAATACGGTCCATATCCGATTCTTTGGTAAGATTTTATCGACGAAAATCTATTAGACACGACCCTGAAATGTACAGTAGTTGCCTGTTCAGGAAAGAATGAAGGACGATAGGCTGGTGAACATGTGTATACTGTAATTCAAAGGGCTTTGGGGCCAGATGTGTTGGGCAGGTATTGTGCAAAAGGTATTCGAAAGGAAGGACGTTACAGTTAAGGTAGAGCAAGAAAGTTGTGAATGGTGCATTTTGTAACGAAGGTTTGACACTACCAATGTTGTTTTTATGTTTAATATATTTATATATATATATATATATATATATATATATATATATATATATATATATATATATATATATATATATATATATATATATATATATATATATATATATTATTCAGTCACGAAAAGGGACCTACTATGCAAAAACAATCATATATATATACATGTAATATATTTGTATATACTAATACTAATCTATGTTAATTTATATATATATATATATATTATATAATTTACATAGATTAGTATTAGTATATACAAATATATTACATATATATATATATATATATATATATATATATATATATATATATATGATTGTTTTTGCACAGTAGGTCCCTTTCTTTGACTGAATATATATATATATATATATATATATATATATATATATATATATATATATATATATATATATATATATATATATATATATATATATATGACTTTATCACATCACCGTGATTCATATACAATAAGTAAGCTACAAACGTCCTTTAATATCCAATTCGCTCTACCTCGGAAATAATATATTTTCATATACAGTATGTTACCGAAGGGAATTTTTAGTTGATAATAAGCTCGTCGTCCTGAGGTAGAGCGAATTGGATATTAAAGGACGTTTTAGCTTACTGATATATATATATACACACACATATATATATATATATATATATATATATATATATATATATATATATATATATATATAATTGTTTTTGCACAGTAGGTCCCTTCGTGACTGAATAGTAGAAGTGTGAATGTGGCAATGAGTACATTTTTTCAGGAGTTTCCCCCAATACGAGGAACTGTTTAATGTAGAATATAGGCTATATATGTGTGTGCGTGTCTGCGTAGGATATTTTATTTCTTCAGAAATCGTTTACACATAAAACCTGCCAACACTACTATTTGTTCGGTCAGTGGGGTCAGCTGCTTAAAGGACGATAAACCCCTAGATTAGCGACTATCTTCGGGCAGAAAACACTGGTGAAATGTAACACGGTGGCAAGTGCAGTAACATAAGCTAGAAACGTCAACCAACCGCCGGCATGACGTTGCCTGGAAATGCAAGTGTGTCTTTATAAATTATCAATTATTTTTGATAAATATTTCATTAAACCTCTCACTTCCATCAATAATTTACTATCTAGCTTGTGTCCGACTTGTCCACATTTCATTTATTAAAACATTTTTATGACTGTCCACATTCCGTTTATTAAAATATCTGTATGACTTATTTATTCCTGCTTGTTGTATTCAAACATTTTTACACTTGTTTTCATGTATATGTATGTATATATATATATTATAGATATACATATACATATAGTGTGCGCCCTTGCGTGCATGTATAATACTGTTAATAAGCGAACATCATAGGTATATGGGATTTTATAAACAAAATAAAGATTATCTGTCATATTAAGCACATGGATACATATTCCATTGCCTATTTAATTTTATGTGGATACATAGGTAGCATGGATTGGATGTCATGTACGTAGGCCTTCACGAAGATGTTGAAAAGGTGACGAAGGTGAAGATTTTGCGTGTTGCTGTCACACAAGACAAACTCTTTTTCATGTTATTAGCAATACTGGAAACATGGTAATTTGGATAGAATTTAATGGTCGATATTACATCAACATTATTAACGTTATATTGTTCATTGTAGCAGTAGTCTTAGAAATATCGTGATGAACTTTAGGTATCCTGTTTGTTCTTTATGATTATTATTATTATTATTATTATTATTATTATTATTATTATTATTATTATTATTATTATTATTATTATTATTATTATATGTTTTTTTGTCGTTTCTTTTTCTATTTGGTCAGTCTTCACGGTACACGTGGACCACAAGGTCAATTTGGCTTCAACAGTTTAGTGTCTACGTGATATTATTATTATTATTATTATTATTATTATTATTATTATTATTATTATTATTATTATTATTATTTGCTTTTCTGTCGTTTATTTTTTTTAATGGTTTGCGTTACCGTGTGATCAGGCTAACCTTGGAGTCGAGTTACTGCTAACCACCGTCGTGGTTTTAATTTTCAGGAAGATATGTTTTGCTGGTTCAGGTGACAGGAGGCTATGCGCCATTTAAGGAAGTTGCTCTTATGGGAAGTGTTCATGATTTCATTTTGAAAGATACCCTGCATTACACAATGAATTCCCCTGGCTCCTAGCTGGCTTGATGGTTATGAATAATAATGTAAGTTTTTTCGGAACTTTCGACATAGATTTTGCTAAGTTTTTAGCCTGAGTTGGCTTGTACATGTAGTCTTTCTCCCTCCTGACTACAGTAATAAGGCCATACGTCGGTTTTCATTTCCGAATGAATTTCGCAGCTATTCTCGTAATACTAATCTTTGCTACTCTGACCCTCTCCAAAGCTACCACCCACATATTCATTTCCTAGAAAGGCAGTAGGGTTTTTCATCCCTTTAAATTGGCAGGAGATTTGTTTTCGTACTCTAGCTTGATTTCTTAAGGGTTTGCGAACGAGCAACTATTTAATTTTCATCTTCCAAGCGGATACTGGTTTGGGCCATCCCAGAGATGACTAGTACAGTATATTAAAGTTCTTTAACCAGTGCCATTGGTTTTAACTTTAACTACTGGTATTTTATATTTAAATCTTTCCACACAATTTTACACACTGAAATAAAATAGTTGCGTATTGATATTCCAGAAAAAAAATTTGCTGATAACGATCATAGAAGTGATTTCCAAGCATTTCTGGAACATTTATATTAGTTTTATAGACCATGGGATCGATATATATATATATATATATATATATATATATATATATATATATATATATATATAGTTAATTAATGCACTTTTCAGGCAAATTTGAGTAGTCTTTGTCATTTCTCTTCTGAAAATATGATATTTGTCAATTTCTAAATCACATAGCTGTGGCCTTTCTTGGAATCAGACAGTTTATGCTGGCATCTCAGTAGTTTCTGAGCAGTTCGTTATGAATGAGGATTCTGCCTGACGTAGCTCCTTTAGCGCTTAAAGTGCCGAGTCTGCAAATAATTTACGTTACCAGAATATTGGGAATCTCCAAGGAAATCCTCAAGTGTTACCAAATTTCCACAAAACATTTTAGTTCAGGCACGTCTCTGTTGATTGGATTGAGTCCAGATGTCCACCCACAGGCCTCTTACTCCCTTCAGTACTTCCACACTTTCGGCGACCTTTAGGCAGGGGCCTGAGCTGGTATAAGCCTGCTCAATGAAAACCAACGAGCCGCCCAGTCGAGATAATATTATTACAAGAGGCCTAAAGGTGGGGACGCCAACGTTAGCTTGTTGGAGGTGGTCTATGTGATCGCTCTAGTTTGTATCTTTTATTCGTTAGATTTGTCGAAAATACAGGCAACACTAATGGAAAACTTTCGTTGTCTTTTTTTTTATGTCAAGGATGTCGAAATGATAATTTTGATGTTTAAGGATTATGATCTGACATTTTAAATTGGAAAAATGAATCTAAATCGGGAAGGATAAGAGCTCCGCAGTCATTGATGAAAGTTTGCGTGTGTTTGGCTTTGCTTTTTTTAGTCGCTGTTCAATTAAGGAAAAGTAAAAAATGGTAAAACCGAACTGGCATTCGTGCATGAGTTGATAATTCATTACGGAATAGTGTAGTTGCTGCACATAATCTATTGGATAATTACTTTGAATTTTCTTGTCATGGTTAGCATACCGTACAATTTTTAGCAGATCTCTCTCTCTCTCTCTCTCTCTCTCTCTCTCTCTCTGTGACTGTGTCTAGTAACAAAGAGTTGGTCTATTTTTGGATAGTAAAGCTTGCTACAAACCACAATGGATGCCATTTTTAACTCTTGGCCTGTGCGTTCAGTCAGTCGTAGTGCATCTGTTCGTATGCTTGCTTTGTTTTTGTTATCTTTGTTGGTAAATACAAAACAGTGAAGATCAGTGTTTCTCTAGAAGTTTTTATTTCTTCCATAGAATTCATCAGTCCACCTCACACGAACACTAAAGACTGAAGGGAGTTTAGTTGTACCATCATAAGAAAATGTCAGTGGACAGGCCTTTATATAATATATATATATATATATATATATATATATAATAAATATATATATATATATATATATATATATATATATATATATATATATATATATATATACAGGTATATATATTTTTTTTATTATACTGTGAAGTCAAGCACGAGGATTAACGTGGAGTGATTCAGTTGAACAACTCCCGCAAAACTAAAAAAAAAAAAAAAATTACACAAATCCATGCCTCAGATTTCTTCCTATGAAGAGGCCAACGGAACGGTCATCTAGAGGAGGCCTGAATGATAAGTGAAAGATGAGGGGAATATGTTAATTTTCTTCGCAATCATCTGGTGAAGGCTGTACTGAAATCTCTTAAAATTAAACAAATAAGCCCAAAAGTAAAAAGGAAAATGAGAGATAGGACTCGAGATAATCTAAATCTGTGAAAAACTGAAATCTTGTGGACAGAGTATGCACAGAGGGATGGATTAGCTGTAAATGGAGAAAGGATTAATAACTCTGAATCTTTCGAATATTTTGGAACGATATCCAATTCGGGTTCCTTATGTGTGAGAATTTAGTGAAAGACTAATAAAGGTTAATCAGACAATGTCCAGGCTGAACAAGATTTGGAAATCAAACAGACTAAAGTTGTACATGAAAGTAGACTATACATAAATTTAGTTCGATATGTATTGCTACACGGACACTAATGATGGTATGACAATGAAACTATTTCCAAAAGATATTGTTGATCGAGAATAGAATTTTAAGAATATTGGGGGTCAGGTGGCATGATAGACTTAAAAATTATGCCTTAATTGTATTTTTTAAAGATTTTATTCCAGTGAGCTAATTTTAAATTAGCCTCACTCGTCCCTGGTTGCAACATTGCCGTCTTACTTGCGGCACATCCAATTGCCCACCATAGTAACCAGAGTAGATTTAGTGTGATTTATCCAGTCGGTGATCGTGCACTTACCTATCATCTTAATTCACGTGTCTCTGATTTAAGGTATTCCTAATCTCGTTGTTGGTGCCATTTTCGGTGTTCTTTGTTAGGCAGGATTCTCTCTTGTAAGGCAGCATTGTAAAACTTAAAAGGCCAAAACAACCCTTATCTATCCTGTATGAATAATCAATCCCTAGTATCTGTTAGGTGATTGCTTCTCTCCCCATGTGGTCAGTGTCTCTCCTCCTGTTGCTTGGAACTCCCGCAAGCTACCATCTTTGATAACCGTGTTCTACTGCTATCATTTCTCATTCCTTTTCATTACGTTAAAACTGGATAAGGATACTGGGTTGCTTATTCCATCGGTTTCCATAACTAACTGAATGGGAGGTTACTGTCCTCCTGTTGTTTTATACTTATTAACTGTCGTTCTTCAAGAGGATGGTCAAAGGTCGTCATTGCTTTCGAGAGCTTCATGATTGTATGCAGCCGCCGCCCCTAGTCCACAAGAGTCTTAATATAAAGTCTCTTACTGATTACAATAAGAGTGAAGTTTTCTCTTCTATCTTTGGTATTTCCCTAACAGTGAGGGTCTGTGAGTCGTTTGTCACAGAAGACACATGTATATATGTGTATGTATATATATTATATATATAATATACCGTATATATATTATATATACAATTATTACATTATTGTAAGAATCAGGTGCTCCAATTTTTGCAAACTTTAATTTGGTCTGTTGAAGTAGGCAACATTTTTCCTTAAAGTCCGTTTTAGCTAAGAAGACAGCTGACAAATAGAAAAGATCTGGTCATTACCAGGCACGACAAAGGGAGAGGAACTGTCGCGTTAGATAAAATGGACTATAAGGAAAAATAGTCGGTTGACTATCTTACAAGACCAAGGGAAGTTTACGAAAATTGGAACACCATATTTTGATGTAATGTATGTAGGCTATATCTGTATCTATCTCTATATCTGTTGGTAGGTGAGCAAACCCTAATTTCTTTAAAATTACATTTAAAAATCCTTGTATTCACAAGAAAGGACACACTTTCCTTCTACACGTTTCAGTTCCTCGCCTGAACCTTGGTAACACGAGAGAACTTAATTTACGCCTGAACAACACCCAAGATATTATGTGTGTTTCTGTTCTAAATAATGGTATTTTTCGTCAGTCTGCCATTTCCGTCTTCCTCCTGCGTGAATCTTACCAATCAAGGGTCACTTGCCCCAGACTAAATTTAACTTCCCTCTCAAGCGTGAATCTGATTAAATTAGCCTATCTGGTTCTTTCTCTATTTTAACCATATCAAATAACAAAAGAGTCAAAAATACAAAAATTTTACTATATATGTTTATATATATATATATATATATATATATATATATATATATATATATATATATATATATATATATATATATATATATATATATGTGTGTGTGTGTGTGTGTGTGTGTGTGTGTGTGTGTGTATATAGTAAAATTTGTGTGTATTTTTGACTGTTGTGTTATTTGATATGGTTAAAATAGAGAAAGAACCTAAGTTGAAACCAGATATGCTAATTTAATCAGATTCACGCATGAGACGGAAGTTAAATATTTGTTTATAGTTTTGAGAAAGCTGCAGGGCTGAAGCATAAAAATAAATTATTAAATTAACAAATGAAGCCATTGCATTCGTAATAACTTTACAGGTGAAAATAGCAATTTTTGTTACTGGTTATTCCTTTCTTGGAAATCTGATGTGCATCTGACAGGTGTTTTGTTTTAATTTTCTTAGAACTACCTATTTGAGGAACAATTATTGTGATTAATTTCGTTTTCCGATTTATCAGCATGAATTGTGTAAACTGATGAAAATGTATTAAGTAGGCTTATAAGGGGGTCGTAAACGATATGGCTTAAGATGATAATGATGTATATAATTTGTGCTGGTATAAAGAGCAGTTGGGGAAGTGTGTAACAATCATTACCCATAGTGTAAGAATTTCTTAATATATGAAACCGATTTCGTTTATAAGTATCAGAGTGGTTTTTATGCACCATCTTCTGACATATTCCTGTATTATATGTATATTTTTATGTTTTTAAATTATCTTAATTTTTTTTCACATATTGGTATATTTAGGGGAAACCGATGTAAGTTCATGGTGTTTTAGGCGTGTTCCCAGTGAATATTTGCTCGTTTTCACTATAAGAAAGGAAAAATTAATTTAATTTATATAATTTCTGAATATAGGATACCAAGAAAGGTCGTATGCAATGGTTGGAGAGTTCATTAAGCATATGAAGTGAAGTTTGGAAGGAGCCTTTATGTTTTATCCAAAGAAATGGTAGTATTTTGGGATAACAGTGCACTGAATTGAGCGAGACGTAGAATAGCCACATTACCCTTTTTAATGTCGTTGTGGAAACCTAAAAAAAAAATAATTTTTACAAAGACATTTATTAATTTCTTTCTTTTCACAATGTTTTGCTTGATTCCCTGTATGTGTTCCCTTGGAGACATGATGACATTTGCTCCAAAGTAGGTAGTCATTGTTAGGGCGGAAATACCCCTTTGTTGTAAGAGTGCTGAATGACTGATAGTCATTTTAGGGATATTACTCGTCAGTTTGTCTCGTTTTCTTTTTCTTGAAAGGGATCCGGTCCTAAAATTTCTTGTTATATTAGTTGAGCACCTTATAGGCTTACTAAATATCCCCTGAGATTTAGCAGTGAATTGTATACTAAATAAATAAGTGATTTGTTTTATATGTACGAAAAGCGTACACATTAGTAGGGCACATGTATCATTCCTTGTAAGAAGAACGGAGGCTGTGTTGTGCAAAGAAAACCTATTGTCATTATATTTATGAGTAGGAATTTGGCGACCCCATTGCCCATCTTTGGAAAGTGCAATCATTCAGCGTGGTTTACCTTAGCTGAGTTGGGCAGCCCGTAGCCACGTTAACTAGGTCCGTGAATATCTTCAGGCATAACCCCCATCAGTACAACCTCTTTGTTCAGTGGGCACTTTCGACTGCTGGAATAAAAAATAAAAGCACGGTGTGGGGTAAAGTAACTATGAGTACTCCTTTCAAAGACTTACTGAGAAACCGGAAGACAATGCTGTTGTGGCACTACTTCCATCTAAAAGGACACAAAGACTCTTGATACACACACTCACTCACTCACACACACACACATATATATATATATATATATATATATATATATATATATATATATATATATATATATATATATATATATATATATAAACTTTATGTGCAGCTTATGTGCCCTTTTACTCACTTGTGCCTGCTGTGGCCTTTAGTTTTTCATTCAACTGAATAAACTTTATTTACTGATAGACGCTACTCTTGTTTATGGTTATTTTCTGTTATGTTACTTCGTATAGCCTATTTAGAGTTTTCATGAAATTACGAGTATCGTATCAAAACTTGAGTCAGTAAGTTAGCGAAGACTTTTGCTGCATACATATTGCTTCTTCATATTCAGCCAGTTTACGGGTAACGTCCGTAAATATAGCATTGTCGCATAAGAGAGCATTTAAAGAGGTGTATATTCAACTTAGGAACTGTGTTTGGTCTGGGGACCAGATGGCATAAGGATGGATTTAACGTAACTCAAAAGAACTATTTTTTAACTGACATTACGCAGTCAACAGAATTTATCCCATGATTTTAATGAAATGCTAATTTCATAGAATATAATACCATTAAATTCGGATACAGAGGTCCTTTATGGTTTTTCCTTCAGTGCAGCTTGTCTTTGGGAGAAAGTCGTTTCGAACTAATTACATACGGGAAATATCGTTATTTTTCTATCGCTTCTGTGGACCAAATTAAAATTGTTTTAATAAAACTTTATAAAAGTTATTATTCTTCAGTCGTGGATTTGATCTCCTCTGATTCATGTTGCACTATCCTGACCTTTTTCTAGTCAATAGAACATCATGGCAAAAGCCGCAATTTTCAGAGGATATTATATCAACTTGTGGTAAACAAGCGCTCTTTCTGGTAACGATGTGCATCACATACTGGGTACAATGGCATTTTTATTGAATTTTATTGTCTTATTTTTGGTTGAAGCGTTAGGTTTTCCATATAACACACATGCGCACATATATATACATACTTATAGATGTAATGTGTATACTGTATATACAATATATATGTATATAAATTATATATATATGTTACCTATGTATATCTACAAAATATATATATATATATATATATATATATATATATCTATCTATCTATATATATATATATATATATATATATATATATATATATCTATCTATCTATATATATATATATATATATATATATATATATATATATATATATATATATATATATATATATCTATCTATCTATATATATATATAAATATATATATATATATATATATATATATATATATATATATAGATAGATAGATATATATATATATATATATATATATATATATATATATATATATATATATATATATATATATATATACATACATATACACACACATATATAAACGTCAGTTACAAACGCTCTCACACAAGACCTCGTTACGATTGTTTTGTTTCTGCTCCAAGTAGTGTGACAGCTACAGGTGTGCAATAAGACTTATTACGATGCCATTGTGCCGCTTCGAGCAGGGTCTCTCGTAATGTCATTGATAAGAAATTCGTAAACACCGAGGATCGACACCTAATTGCCAAAGTTGCAAAACGCTTGGTGCCTGCGTTCCACCTTTTATCCATCGTAAATAGTATAATTATGCAAGTGTGGATATTCATTCTCTCTCTCTCTCTCTCTCTCTCTCTCTCTCTCTCTCTCTCTCTCTCTCTCTCTCTCTCTCTCTCTCTCTCTCTCGTAAAAGATTATTCCTTTAGTCGTATCTAAAATTAACTCTGTCTGTCGCGAAAGTTATTATCCTCTCTCTGGTCGAGTTAAAAATAAATATTCTAGGCCGTAAAGGATTAGTGTGGATGAATTGATTATTGACTATGATGTAAAATCAAGTCTTTTTGTCGAAATGAGACTGTTGTTGTCTCTTCTTTGTTAAAAAATTTCATACTGTTACCGATTTCATTTATGGCATATTAATTGACTGTGTGGCATTAAATCGAATACTTTTCATTATTCCTATAGGCCTTAATAGCCGGGTGGGTTAGAACGTCCACTGAACGTCGTTGGTACTCACTGTTCGGCAATTACGATTTTCTCAGGTGACAAACCACTTACCGATTATATATAATTCCCCTTCGGAATTATTTCCGAGATAGAGCGAATTGGATATTAAACGAGATTTGTAGTTTAATGCCTGCGTAATAAGAATCACAGTGATTTGATAAAAATTCATATATATATATATATATATATATATATATATATATATATATATA
>NC_089761.1:46206772-46244272 GCF_040412425.1 Macrobrachium rosenbergii | reverse complement strand
TGACACATAGGCTAGAACTTATTGCTCCAGGAAGTAAAAGGCTGAACTTCAGTAAAGGATTCAGCCTCTGGTTTAAAGGCGATGAAATGTTAGGTCTGAAATGTGTTGGCTAATAAAAAGAGATTTTTATGTGTGTGTGTCTCTCTCTCTCTCTCTCTCTCTCTCTCTCTCTCTCTCTCTCTCTCTCTCTCTCTCTCTCTCTCTCTCTGAGTTGTTTATGTTTAACTTGCGCTTGGTGGCGTACGAAATAATGAACTTGAATAAAAATACTAAGTATAATTGTTTTTATGAGCACCACAGACCGGTCCAGAGATTGTAAACAAGTCGCGACAGGGAGGAACTGTTATTATTATTATTATTATTATTATTATTATTATTATTATTATTATTATTATTATTATTATTATTATTATTATTACTGAGAAGAATGTTGGCATAAATAGGATATCTCAGCATGTAGGTATAATTACTGTAGTTTCGTCGATGTCATGAAAATCTGGATTTCATGACACAAGTTCAATTATACTAGTACTGTATATCCCCATCTATAATAGCAAGTATTTCCTTCGTAGGATAGGATACTGAGCCCAAAGGTGCCAACTCACGTCCCCTTCTTCCGGGAAGGCTTTTTTGCATGCGATGCAGCCACCGTAAGATAGTCGTTTTAAGTAGGTGTTCGATATAACCTTTTTATTAATAAATGTAACTGTAATTGCTTTTACACCATTATTTATATTTGCATATTCTCATTTTGCAAATGCAATTTGTTGCATATTCTTTTATGGTTAAAGTCTTGTTACTGTAGTATATGATTTTGTGGATAAAGTTTGTTTGTACTGTAGCTTGGTCGCAATGCCGGTTGTGAATGTATTGTTTTTATATTTTAAGTTCATGGTTATCATAATTTGTGTGAAGTTTGTTTTGGTCGTATCTTCTCACTTTTTGTATGGAGGATTTTCTATTTTGCTTATATTTTTATTACATCGACGATATTTTCCAGAGAGAGAGAGAGAGAGAGAGACTTTTTTCGTTTGGAGTACATAGCCTACTGGTACATTTCCTTTTGGGATTGGTCAGGATCGATGTTCCTGGCCCCGTTATAATCATTCAAGTCCCAGGGCCTCCATTACGGAAATGGTTGTTAGCTTTTTTGTGTGTAGAGAAGCGTTTCTAGTTTATTTCAATTTAGTTTTACTGTGAATTACAGACAACTTTTTCTCATTAGGAATTTTGGGGTTCAGTGCCTTTCAGTTACTAATTAGGCTGTGGTTTTATAATGAATCCTAGAACATTTTCACTTGTCCTACTTTTGTAAATGGATACTTTCCAGTACAGCTTACATTGATTTAGTTAGATTCCTTCCTGTATTTCTGTTCTGTAAAGTTCTTATATATGTTTTGATGGCTACGGAAAAAATAAAAGGAGAAATGACAGAGTTGATCATGTTGATTTAGCTATTGCTTTGAAACCATCCCTTTAATTTGAAGTTTGTTTGGATCATTGTAAAATGATAGTTTACGCTCTGGAATAACTTCGACTTCTGGGGCCTCATTGTGGTATCAGACCTGTTGCTACTCCCACTAGGCTCATGAGGTCTCTTGCGAGTGCCAGATATTGCTTGGTAAAGCCCCATTCCTTCCATCTTTTTCCAAAGCTAAGAAAAAAATAGGAATATTTAATTAAAGGAAATAGAAATTTTAGATAAATGGCAAATCTCCAGTTGACACAGCAATTAAATGTGCCAAATACAGTTGAGAAAAGCACTCAAATTCACGTTGTAGTAATTTAATAGTTACAGTATTAAAACTCGCATAGTAAAAAAAAGGGATTTCTCCACAAAACTGAATAAAATTTCCGCAACTGGGTCTCTGGGACTTGAAGGATATTAATATCGGAGTCAGGACCATCGACGTTAATCCGTCCCACAGGAAATGGACTCGTATATAGAGAGAGGTAAAAAGGGAGGTGAGAGACTACCATTCCACATGTAGTGATGAATCTCTCTCTCTCTCTCTCTCTCTCTCTCTCTCTCTCTCTCTCTCTCTCGATTTAGTAATGAATTTTCCTTCGTCGACTTTCAGTAGTAATGCATTCTCTCTCTCTCTCTCTCTCTCTCTCTCTCTCTCTCTCTCTCTCTCTCTCTCTCTCTCTCTCTCTCTCTCTCTCTCTCTCGATTTAGTAATGAATTTTCCTTCGTCGACTTTCAGTAGTAATGCATTCTCTCTCTCTCTCTCTCTCTCTCTCTCTCTCTCTCTCTCTCTCTCTCTCTCTCTCTCTCTCTATCTCTCTCTCTCTCTCTCTCTCTCGATTTAGTAATGAATTTTCCTTCGTCGACTTTCAGTAGTAATGCATTCTCTCTCTCTCTCTCTCTCTCTCTCTCTCTCTCTCTCTCTCTCTCTCTCTCTCTCTCTCTCTCTCTCTCTCTCTCTCTCTCATTCGATTTAGTAATGAATTTTCCTTCGTCGACTTTCAGTAGTAATGCATTCTCTCTCTCTCTCTCTCTCTCTCTCTCTCTCTCTCTCTCTCTCTCTCTCTCTCTCTCTCTCTCTCTCTCTCTCAAAATACTGCAAAACATCATTTTTATTAATCTCATCCATAATTAAAGTTACCAAAACATGGACAGATTTTACTTAAAAAGGAAAGGATGTTTTTAAAAATGTCACTTGTAATCCCATATAAAAATATTTTTGGGAAAAGTGAAGAAAGTATCATCCGCATTCGGAAAGAAATTATTTTCACCACATGATGAAAGTTGATATTTTCAAAATACCTGTGGAATTTGGAGGCACCCTTTACATTTCAAAATAACTCCTTTATTCTGTTGTAGTACCATTGATACATCAGTTTCATTTGTTAATTTTTGTACATAACGTATACATAGCCTACATACATAGACATGTATTTGGTTATTCAAGAACATCAGTATCTAGGATACCGTTTAATTAAAGGTTACTTACATATATAACTCTATATTGGCCGGACATGGAAAGTCTTTATTGAACTGGGCTCATTTGCTAATGGAAAACTAATCGAAAGTTCGGCAAGGGTATTTGGAAGCACTTGGCAGTAGCAAGAGATTTTATGTCAGTGTGAGATGTGGGCAGTTACTTAACCTGATGACCACAGGTGTTGTCACGCCAGCTTACAGGAACTAAATTATTGTAGTAGCCCGTGTAATTTGGTATATTGATTAAAGTTATCATCTTTGTGTATTTTTGGACTTCTTGTTCACCTTGATGTGGTTCTTCAGGCTGACCACTTCGGTTTTTCGGGTGTTTTAAATTGGCTGAAATTTTACAGTGATTTAAAAGTGTAGTAATATATACCAATATAAAGATTATTTTTATTTCTCTCAATTAATGACCTGGTATGCAAGTGTGTGTCAGTGTATGGAGCAGCATCATCAGCATAATACTTTATTCGGACGTTATCTATACTCTACGAATATGCTACTGACATTTGATATTTGTTCAGCAATCAAAATGTTGAAAGAGATACTTCCTGGAAATACGTATATCTTTTTATCTAAAGTTTACGGCTTTCCAGGAATCATTAATTCTGGACCGAAAGAAACTTCACGGTAGGCTGAAAATCTTTATCACAGAATAAAGCGGTAAAGTTCTTGCAAAATTTTTTGTATTTTTTCTTATTCAGCAATTTCAACTCTGTCTTACTCTCTCGTGTGTGTCAATATGTGTGTGTTCGGAGAGAGAGAGAGAGAGAGAGAGAGAGAGAGTGTGTAATTAACAATATAATTCCTGTCTTGACAGCTCCTAGAAAACAGAACACACACCCTTGATCTTAACCATTTTTCTGAAGAAATTCAGTTAATTAACATGATAACCTTTTAGAGGTGTATCACCAACAGGGAGAGAGGGGACATTGCATATTTATATCCACGAAAGGGAGGATCCCTGCGATCATTTGGTGATTGAAGTTGCATGAGTTTACTCATCCATCCAAATCTAATAATTTAGTGGGCGGTCGAATACATGGTGCAGTATGTGATTTGGTTCATATGTTAATTCATGTATTTTATTCATTTATCAGCAGTCAGTTTATTCATTTAGTTCGTCAGTGAATAATTATTAATTTGCTGAGTTTGTATAGGATAGTGGCATATTTACTTAGATTGTCAACAAATGTGGTTTAGCTCAGCTGTGATTATATAGAATATATAGCGTATACACTTGATCCCTCTTGTACTGAATGATATATATGAATATATATATATATATATATATATATATATATATATATATATATATATATATATATATATATATATATATATATATATAATATATATATATATATATATATATACTATATATATATATTTTGTATATATATATATATATTTATTTATTTATTTTTTAATTTTCGTCACATTAATATCCATTTCACTATGCCTCGGAAATATCCTACACCCGAAAAGTTTTATCACCAGTAGGATATGAACCGCTGCCTGGTTAAGAAACAACGATGTACAGGGACTTTTGACCACCGAGAGGTATAAGTTGTCAACTCTGCTGTACATATGCTTGTCGAATTCAGGTTTTGTACTTGAAATCGACATCAACCCACCTCCACTGTGATAGCTAATTGGAAACGTTGTGATGTGGCTAATTATGAATTTTTGTTACATACACTGTTAATATTTTTTATATCAATTTATACCTCTTTTGGTGGCTCAGTCGTTAAAAGTCACTGTACATCGTTGTTCCTCAACCAGGCAGCGGTTCAAATCCCACTGGTAACGAAGCACTTATCAGTTTTAAGTCTCCTTGGGTGTAAGTTATTCCTGAGATATAATGAATTGGATATTAAACGATAGTTTTTTTATATATATATATATATATATATATATATATATATATATATATATATATATATATATATATATATATGTATATATATATATATATATATATATAAATGATTTTTTTTATTAGCGATAGTTTTGGCTTAATATATATAATTTTATATTAACGATATATCCAAAATAAATATTTACACAAAAAAGTGTGGGTTCTTTAACACAGAGTATTGTATAATGATACAAGAAAATATGGTTTCTGTTTTAAAGACTATCCATAGTATAAACAACCCATATAAGCATATACAAATCAAGCAAGAACTACTTGAAAATAACAGTCGGACTTAAGAATGCGTAAGAGACAGTAATAAACGAAAATAAAAGCGGTAATTATGTAGATGTAAGATAGAGGGTAGAAGGATTGATATGAGAAGAACTTTGTGTTTGAACTGGAAATGGGACTTGGCTTATTAGGTCTCGTATGAAAGTTGTTACATGAACCTAGAAAAATGATTATGATGGAGCTGATGAAGAGGCATTGCAGAGGACATATCACGAAAAAGATTTTTGCAAAGGATGAAAAGATTTTATGCAGGAACCAAGAATGTTTCAGAACATAAAGACATAAGAGACAGATTTGGTGTAAAACTTGGTGTGGTATATATTCCTGACTATTAAATACCGTGTGGATGAAACCATGCAAGAAGTTATAAGAGTACAGGAGGTGTAGTTGCAAAGTTGCGGGAGAAGAGAATGGGTCGTGAATGGACTAGGGTATGGCTGATGTTTGCAGATGAGCAGTACTGGTTTGAGATTGTAAAGAGAAGCTGCAGAAACCTATTAAAAGGTTTACAGTTGTTTACTAGAAGTGAAAGTTGGGACATAGAGACTGGGAGGAGACTTGGAGTGTCTTTGGAAGCTAATGGGTGTCGTCATGAAGGGATTTTTAAGGCACTCCTCCTCTTTAGAAGTTAAATTTGGATATTTCGGGCAAATAAAACATAAGACGAAAACTGTGGATTTAAGTTCTTTGCATAGTGTGTGTCTGTGTTTGTGTGCTGCATTAGAAGAATTGAAAGGGTGAGAAGTGTGGAGATATGAAGAAGTGAAAAACTTAGCGTAAGTGTAAGGAGATGGGAGTCAGAGTGTTTTGATATGGTCTGGTCATGTAGAAAGCATGGAATATGATAAGTAGGTGGAAAAGTGTATAATTCGAAAGTGTTAGGGCGAAGTAGGAGAGGAAGACCTAGAAAATGCTAAGTAGATTAAATGTAAGAGGCATAGGAAAGGAAATGCCTTAATGTCCAGCAGCAAGAGTATGTATAAATGATAAAGGTCAATAGTGCCGTGTGATTGGGGTTGATGCACTGCTGATGAGCCTTCTGTAGGTGTGAGAAGCAGCTAATATTCTGACATAGGCCCCATCCAGAATTCGGCGGTACACTTTGAATTTGGAAGCAACTTTTGACAATTATATATATATATATATATATATATATATATATATATATATATATATATATATATATATATATATATATATATATATACATACTTCATAGCTTAGGGACCATGATACTGTAGTCCCCAACTTGGTTCAGTTTTTGTTAGGGGCGAGCGATGGACTGATACACTTTCCGTTACAATTCAACAGGCGAGTTAGGGTCTTGGGTGTTAACCAGCTGCAATGGTTTCTATCCCAAAATACTTGCTAAAATCGAAGTTGGTGCACTTGGGCCATATGCCAGATGGGAAAAGGTGAGTATATATATATATATATATATATATATATATATATATATATATATACACACACACATACACATATACAGACAACACCCTACTTACGAACGAGTTACTTTCTGGACGGCCTTTCGTATGTTGAATTGTTTGCAAGTTGGTTACTGTACTCTTCACGCCTATTTAAGTACAGTATGATATAAAGTCAATATAGTACCGTACGTTTTTTCATCCTAAAACACAATACACGGTACATACATTGTAACTAAGCAGAACACGAGTGCAGAACAAAATTTGATCATACAGGTGGCAAACGGGAGCGCTTTGAACACAGTTTTTATTTGCGATCCCATTTGTTCGTATCTGAATGTTCGTAAGTAGGGCGGTGTGTACATTATATATATATATATATATATATATATATATATATATATATATATATATATATATATAATATCTATATATGTGTTTGTGTGTGTGCATGAGTGCATGCTTGTTACTGCAAAACCTTGAATCCAAAAAGATCAAATGAGGTAAGCTGAACAACCCAGTGAGGAGAATCTAATTTGCGGGCAATGGACCTGAGTGGCCATAAGCATTAGCTATACCTCACCTCAACCCAGTGTGTGGATTCAAGGCTTTTTGTAATAAGTGTATCCAAAAGGTGTGAAGAGACGTAGTTTAGAGTTTTTAAGGATATTTCGAATACATACCTATATACCTGGTTAAGGTAGCAGTTAGATTCTATAACATACACAAACATATGGTACATTATATATATATATATATATTTATATATATGCACATGTATATATGTGTGTGTGTGTGTGTACACCCACACCTGTATGTCTATATACGCATGATATGAAAACCAATAGGAT
Source organism: Macrobrachium rosenbergii (assembly GCF_040412425.1). Classification (NCBI taxonomy): domain Eukaryota; kingdom Metazoa; phylum Arthropoda; class Malacostraca; order Decapoda; family Palaemonidae; genus Macrobrachium; species Macrobrachium rosenbergii. The sequence goes on along the minus strand of NC_089761.1, from coordinate 46,236,832 downwards.
GAGTCGTTCAGTGCAAATTAGGTCTCCATAACATCCGGGTGAACAAAGGTAAAGATCAAAGGGTTCAGTGGAGGCAAATGACTCGTCACTTAGTTGAGGTGATTCTGAACCGAGTACAACATACAATAACATCAATGCCCCCTCCTTGTTAGCAAAGCCTAGCTTCCAAATTACGCCATATATTTTGTATCCCCACATCTCTATAGACTTGTCCCGTTCAGAAACTCGAACACGGAAAGGGATCCTTTCATTGACTATTAGTAATAAAAAAAGGAAGGAGGCCATTACATTGAAATTAAATGATTCCTTGGTCGAGGATTTGCTCAGGATACCGAGCTTTTTTCTCATCAGACGGTGATAAAGAAGAAAGGGCATCGGTTTAATTAGGTAATTAAGGCCCAAATGGATAGAGATTTGGGGATAACGATCAATTTATAGATTAAGGATGTTTTAAAGGGATGGGAAGTGAAGAGGGAAGCTGTCCTGATGATGGCATTAAATTAAGGTGGATTTTGAAAGATGGACCACTTACATGCATGGATAAGGAGGAAAGTAAAAGGAGATTAGGATGCAGTTGGGACAGAGGACAGATAATTGTATACCAGTGTGATTTTATGCACATTGTAGTACGTAATAAGATATCTAAATTTAATTGAAATCGTAGTTGAATTAAAAGATAATATTGGCAAAGTATCGTAGAAGTGAATCCTATGAAAACTTTTCTGACACCTGTAGGAACTGTTGACTTCATGTTCAGTGTTCTGCTAAAAATATAATGCCAATGGTCTGTAAGGCCATTTTAAATCAATATTTAGAATGATATTAAACTGAATAATAATAGTAATGTAGCTGTCTTGGTTGAGTGGTAGGTTTGCTTTCGAACTTCCTGTCACAAGTCTACCCAGATGTGAACGAGTACAGAAAAGGGCATTGGCTTTTCTATACGAGCTTTACAATACCTCTTAAGAGGGGAAGGAGCAACCCTTCATGCGCCATCACTTTCAATGGGAAGAAGGCCTTTGGTGAATAATAATAATTTTGGTTGCGATTACAAATGAGAGTGAGTGTAAGTTACTGGACCAAACATTTTAACCTGAGCTCGACCATTTATTGCGGGTTTTCAGTTACTTTCTTCCCAGTGGCCTTGCAGCACCACTATTCACTGTAAGGTGACAAACAGCTGGTGTTCTGAGTAGGACCTAGTATTTCTCGAACAGGACTATTTAGGTTGCGCCCACACTACAGTAAAACATGTCTGCAATTTATCTCTTGCATATCACAAACGCGTTGAAAATAAGCCAACGACTGTTGGTGACCAACAGTCGTATGCTGCACTGGTTAGAACTACCAACAAATCATTAACTTCTTTTGAAGCTGTTTGCGATGTCTGTGCGATAAGTTTACCGATGTGTGTTAATGAAATGTTCTACTTCAGTGTGGACTGTGGACCCACCTATCGGAAGAGATATAATCGCTGAGCTACCCTTCATTTTATTAAGCTACTGCCAGTAGGTTTGCAGTTTGCCATATGGTGCAGTAATAGTCTAGCAGAGTATTAGATCATTTTAATTAGGTTTGTACAGTTACCCAGTAAGTCACATTTTATCATGGTGTAAGATGATGAAACCGAGTTTTGTATAATTGCCCACATAATCACACAGCATTTGTCATGGAACTAGATAATATACTCAGCTTGGTATAATTACCCGTTAGTCAGTCAACAGTGTACCATTGTATTAGGTATTACCGTCAGGTTTCTATAATGGATCACGATCAGAAAACAGTGTATCTTAGTGTAAGGCAATGTAATCAGGTTTGCATAATTGCCCACATAGTCCCACTATGGTTGATCCTGATATTAGGTAATGTATTTTGTATGGTTGCTCACTTAGTTGAACAGTATTTTATCATTGCAATCGGTAATACAATCACGTTTGCATAGTTGTCCACATAGCCAATCAGTAGTGTACTAGTGTATTAGGTAATATAATTAGGGTTGTAAAATTGATCTAAGTAAAGCAACGTTGTATTATGTTATTGGGTTATGTGCAAATGGTCATATTGTCAAGAAACGGAGCACTATTGGTTCTAGGTAAAGGTGGACTAGATATTTCCTGTTTCCTGCTAAAAAAAATATTTTTTTTTCACGGTAACGGCCAAAAAAGGAGACACTGTTTTTTTGTAGGATACCCGTAGAAAAGAAAAAGGTTGTAAAAGTTACGGTAACAAAGCCTTAAGAAAAGAAGCCTTGAATCGGTTTTATAAAATAATGTTTCCCATATGGGTATAGCGAAAAGTATAAATTGTTGTTTATAGTTTTTCCATTTTCATTTCGTTCATTCTCATTTATTATTATTATTATTATTATTATTATTATTATTATTATTATTATTATTATTATTATTATTATAGGAATTACAGTACATTTTGTTCATCGTATTTTAGTAAGTCAGCTTTCTTTGTAAGGGTCTAAATGACATGATAAGCAAATGTTAGAGAAGTTCTTGCCCTTAATATAGTGGTTATTAAGAAGCTTAAAAGACCTAATGTTTCTGTCGAAAAAATAGTGATATCTTTTTATTATAAAAGCGACCGAAGTTATCTTTAACACCAAAATAATGACGGCAATAGTAATTTCTGTATCATTTGATATTCCCACCTCATGCCACATTTGCTCTTGAAAGATATCAGAAATCCTCTTAGGATTGCACAGTACAGCGTCTGTTTCGTTTCTCAACTGCTTTTAAAGCTTTGGAATCCTCTTTCTACCTCTGTTTTTTCTGACTACCATATCCTTTTTGTTTATTTTACGGGCCTTGGCTGTTAAAGGGCATTAGGTTTTCTCAGCGCTTTGCCCTCTGGTTCTGGAATGAAAAAGAAAAGTGTTAGGTTTAAGAGAGGAATATAAATTGGGTAAAAGAAGGAAAAGTATGTTTTTTTTGGTCATCTCCATTAATAGTAAGCTTTTACTAATAAACTTAATAAAGAATGAGTTGCAGTATTCTCAATGAAACGTGATAGGAGGAAAAATGTGACAGCCCTACTAGAGTCTGTTCCCTAGTTATGATAAAACTGATCTCAAAACCGAATTTTCCTACCCCAGCCCCAAAAGGTCTCTCTCTCTCTCTCTCTCTCTCTCTCTCTCTCTCTCTCTCTCTCTCTCTCTCTTGTCAGTAATATCATGCTCATCATCACCATTTTAAAATTTCTCTGACTGGTAATACTCCACAAAATTTTCGGCGATTACCAAATGTTCTTTCACTCCAGTTTCATGTGGACCCTCATATCCTCCGACGTCTTTCCGGAAGGTGTTGACCTTCAGTACTAACCCTGTAGGTGTAGGGATAAGGTTGTTAGCCCCAGGTTGTGTTCCAGTAATCCGTAAGGATAAATTTTGCGAAGTAAGAAAGTCAGGAAATAGCTAGAAGTGAAAATGAATAATGGCAAAATTGATGTTAGATTGAATAAAATTCGTGAATTTATCGATTGAGTAAAACGTAGTCATAAATTTCTAGATAAGACATGGTAATGAATTTCTACCTTAGTGACGAATTTAAGGAATGGACGAAGCAGCCAACAGGTTTGCTGATTACCAGCACCTCCCTTTCTAAGAAAGCTTAATCTCTCGACTTGGTAATTCTTTGAAGGATTGAGAGAGAGAGAGAGAGAGAGAGAGAGAGAGAGAGAGAGAGAGAGAGAGAGAGAGAGAGGGCGGGGGTTTAGATAAAGCTTATAAAAACAGTTAGGCCAATTAATGGAAAGATGGTTAGGTAAAAAAATCTGATAAAAATAAAGATTGAGAGTAAGAGTACATAGGCGTTACTAACGAAAATAAAGTCTGAGAGAGAGAGAGAGAGAGAGAGAGAGAGAGAGAGAGAGAGAGAGAGAGAGAGAGAGAGGCAGGGGTTTAGATAAAACTTATAAAAAACAGTTAGGCCAATTAATGGAAAGATGGTTAGTTAAAAACATCTGACGAAAATCAAGATTGAGAGTAAGAATATATAGGCGTTACTTAAGAAAATAAAGTCTGAGGGGAGAGAGAGAGAGAAAATTTCACTGAAAGTGAAGCCTCAAAGAAAGAACAAATACTAGAAAAGGTGACGAACGGTATTTGTTCAGTACTCCAGTATCATGAGAGTGTTAGCTCAACTAACGGAACCTCGTTTTATTCCTCGATCCCACCCCTCCCCTCCCCTCCCCCCTTCTCCCTAGTTCCCATCCTCCCCTCAGCCTCCCTGCTACTCGAGAAGATTCCACGAAAAAAAGAGGAAGAACCTGACAGAAGTGGAGACTAAGCCTTCACATGGTATGTTCTCTCTCTCTCTCTCTCTCTCTCTCTCTCTCTCTCTCTCTCTCTCTGTCATTCAAAGATTTTTTTACATTGTTTATCGTACTGTCTAGATTGCCTCTGCTATATAATTACGTTTATTAAAAATGGTTTCTATCGAGTTTCTTACTCTGAAGTTTTCCTACCCACCTCTCTCTCTCTCTCTCTCTCTCACACACACGCATAAGAAAAGCAGACAGAACCTACATGACTTCGTGTTTTTTGTATATGCAACGAAATAGATTTTCTGAAATTAAAACTTTCAGTCGCTGTCTCTGAAGTCTTGTAACTGCCTGCAGCCTGCTGATTGTTTGAGGAAGCATATAAGCTTAACACTGAATCACTTTTTCTGTTTTTCTTGATCTTTTAGTTTTCTGTAAAAGAAAACTATTGAGATGGCTATGTCTGTCCATCCGCACTATCTTTGTCCACCCTCAGATCTTAAAATCTACTGAGGCTAGAGGGCTGCAAATTGGTATGTTGATCATCCACCCTCCAGTCATCAGACATACCAAACTGCAGCCCTCTAGCCTCAGTAGATATTTTTTTATTAAGGTTAGCCATGGATCGTGCGTCTGGCACCGCTAGAGGTGTCACCCGCCGACGCATCTTCACTTGACCGCATCTGGGGAGCAATTGAGCGCTGCCCGGTCGTGGCTGAGAGCTTCATACTGCAGCACATCAAGTGTTTCATCCAGTATTATACGCTGTACAGAAAACTCGATTGTGTCGAAGAAACTTAGGCGCAATTTTTACTTGTTTTAACTTTACTTATGATTGTAGGGTGATAACTTTGTTGAGCTTTCGTTCCCACAAACCAGGTTCGAGTCTTAGCGTGGAGGAAGGTTTTTCATTTCATTGCCAAATTCTTACGAAAGGTTCTCCCTGTAAAATTTATCCAGTATATTTTGCTGGTCGAGAAGTTAAAACTCATTGGAAGCAGACCGCTTTATTTATAGGTTCAGTGAATTTTGCTTCTATATATATATATATATATATATATATATATATATATATATATATATATATATATATATATATATATATATATATATATATATATATTAATATGCTCTTCTGGCAGTCATTCTTTTATTTTTGTAAAGGAAATACACACACAATATATATATATATATATATATATATATATATTATATATATATATATATATATATATATATATATATATATATATATATAATCTTGAGTAGTAAAATTTGCACATTTGTATACATTTTTGCCGAATAGTTTATAGTACTGATATGTCTTCCCTTTGTTATTTTGTCTTTTTGATCGTTTGTGACGTTTGATGAAGCTTCGTTCGAAGTCATTGTTACTAGTATCCAGAGGAGAATAATTCTATAGATTACTTCTAATTTATCACGAAAGGAAATAAGTTTCTTTTTACTGGATATGACGGGGCAATTTCCATCTTATTCGTTGGTCTTTGATTGGTCAGGCGGGATGGGGGGCCCCCCAGAGACTTGGTAAGTCTGCGTTTCCTTGTTGACTGTGAGTGACATAGTTCTTAACTTTTACTTTTGATATTGGGATGAAGGTTCGCTTTCATTGCTGTTGCAGAGGCTACTTTTGCAAAGGGGAAAGTTCCAAATGTCTTTTTATATATGTATTCGCCTTCCTAGTTCTTTCCTTGCGAGGAAGAACTTAAGAACTTTACGCCAGCCATTTTGAATATTGTTTTTTTCGGTTTTGATCCATTACCAGAAAGAAAAGTTTTCAGTGTTCCCACTTTTACCTTTTCGTAAAGAAAAGGTGAAGTATAGTTATTTTTCTTCCATTACAAAGAACCAGGAATAAAGTTTACCATTGATAAAATTTAGAACAGTTTTTTCAAAACATTTGGAAAACGTTTCCAAGAAATGTTTCTACCAGATGCTAAGTCTGTAACCTCTAAGAGTAGATGGTGTATTTTTGCTGTCCTCTAGCAAGATTCGATTGTGACACCCCTATTACACTAATCGAGCTAATCGTTCAAGTCACGCATCGGTGCATCTCACTTCAACCCAATGAATTGAGTCGATTGTTTAGATGACTCATTATTTCAAGAAATAAATTAAATTGTCAGCTGCTTATTTCACAACTAGCGTGCATTTTTTCTAAAATTAAAATTTTCATGGAAGATATATGATTCAGTTTTGTGCCTAGAACGACCATTTATCCTTGTCTCATGTATTATTCAGCACATAGGCCTACATTTTTTATACCGTTTTTGAAGTTTCCGTAATGTTGCAAGTTAACACGGGAACTGGGCGATGTTTATTTTTTTACGTGCTCATAAATCATAACTGGCAACGCATCATGTTTTTCTCTGGGAATTCTGTTTAAAATTCAGATAATTATTTTGATATATGGATGTATGATGTTTGACGCGTAGTCCTTAGGGTTACATACAATATGAAGCCTTTTATTAATTATTGTTAATGATTGACCGAACATAAATATAGAATAAACTTAAAAAGGCCTTGATGCAACTTTCTGCGAGAAAAAAACAGATATAAACAAATTGAATACTAATAAGTAAATAAATGCATACATCTTAATAATACATTTTTATGCAGTTTACACAAATTTTAAATTCATCTTCAAGTAGTTAATGAATAACAACATTGCTGGATATTTTCATTTACATTCATATGCTAAAACATATGAAATGTCATTTTCTCTTCTTGAAATCACAGAATGATGAGTACTTCAACATTATTTTCTATAATTATTATTATTCGAATGTCATTCTTCAATTTTTCGTATAGTTTGACCAGCACGTTTAGTGAAGTGTTACTACTGTTGTATTTTTCGTTTCATTCACCTAGTCACGTTTCTTTGACCTTATGCAAATGCACATTTCTTGGTAAGTTTTTCTTTTATTATTTGAAGGCCAGTGAAAAGAACAATCTAAAGAAGGCTTGCACAACACCAGCAGCTTCTTAAACCAACACGGAAGTGTCTTCGGCAATATGTTGACCTCCTTTGCAGACACTGTCACGCTTCCCAAGGGACTTTATTTCCAAAACCTCTTCCCACACCTTCACGATAGTTCCTCCTGATATTCGTTTTTCACATTATTCCAAACATTTCAGAAATATACAAATTTTCCACCAACACATCGTCCTCCATTCATCCCACATGACCAAACCACCTCAAAATCTGATCTGCTTTCCGCTTAGATAGATGGATGAAGAGATACAAGAAAGGAAAAGAGTTAATATTCAGGAAGCACGAAGCTAGAGACGAATGCAGTGTGGCCAGGGCGTCCGACTTGTCTTCTGTTTAGTTGTAAGCAGTGGCTAATGTTTGGGAGTTTTCTGTACAGGGGGCTCATCCATGATTCAGTAGTTAGTGTCAGTGTAGCAGTGACCATTACGTTTTTTTTTCTCAGGAGTTCACCGTGTGTGGGGAAACTGCTTTATTTTGAAATAATAATAAAATGGCTACTGACTGAACCGATAAATTTACGTTCTTTTGATGTTTAGTAGAAGAGGCTAAATTGCATTCATATGTGCAATCCTCTCTCTCTCTCTCTCTCTCTCTCTCTCTCTCTCTCTCTCTCTCTCTCTCTCTCTCTGCGACTTTTGTGTGTGGGGTGCTTGTGTATTTTTAAAAAGAGACGAAGTTGCTCCCTGTTGGTGGTCTGTCGTAGCTCTAATGATTCTTAGAACCAAGAGGATGAGACTGAATTAATTGGTTATGTCATCATTTATTTATTCTTCTTTTCAGCGCACCTCTGTATTAGTCCTGTTTCTCTTTAGTTTTCTTCTTGTCGTTAACTTTTTCCTTTCCTCCGTAGGGGGGCAGTGCCGTCAGTGCACTTCATGCGGTGCACTGTAGGCATTACTTAAGGGTCTTTACAGCGTCCCTTCGACCCCTAGCTGCAACTTCTTTCTTTCCTGTTACTGTACCTCCGTTCATATTCTCTTCCTTCCATCGGACTTTCCACCCTCTTCTAACAATTGTTTCACAGTGCCACTGCTGTGTTTGCCTTCTCTTACACCTTTCAAACCTTTCTACGCTCAGTTTCCCTGTCAGGGCTGAATGACCTTATAGTTCCCAGCACTTGGCCTTTGGCCTAAATTCTGTAATCTAGTCTATTCTTTTTTGTTTCTTCCTTCCCTCTTTCTCTTTTTTTTCTGTCATTTCTGTTGCTTCTGTTCTTTCTCATGTTGTTTTCCTTCCTCTTCTTTCAGTCACCAGTTTCATTTTCATTATCCTCGTGTTTAATCATCATCCAATGTCTCCCTTTTAGTCACACAAACGTTCATTGTATTCACCTCTGTAAACGATCAATAGCTCATTGCAGTAACTGTAAATCCCACTGTCGATCCTTTTGCTCTTAGTGCTATTTCTTTATAGACCTACCTTTATTACTCTTCACCTGTTCATCCTCCTTTTACCTCCCTGTTTTCTTCTCTCTGCATCTTCTATTCTTTTTCCCTCTTCTGCTCCCTCGTTATCTACTTTTTGCATTTTTTTTTGTCCTCCAGTTGTTTCCCCAAGAGCCTACTTGGCTATTTTTCCTTTTCTTGTTAGTCTTCCATTTACCTCTAAATCCTTTTCTTTTTTTCCATTCTACGATCCTTCCTCAAGCTTCTCTTCTAGCATTCTTTCCCCACATGTATCTCCTCTTCGTCAGCCTTTTGTTCAAACTCCTTCCTTTTTGTTTAGTCTCGTCTCAAAATTTTCCCTATCCTCCACCTTCTTTTATTCCTTAATGTCTGACGTTTACTTGTGTCTCTAGGGGAGAAAATTTTGATGTCAAACAAAGTCAGGATTTATTTGTCTAGTCAGCCTCTAGCAAACACCAATGCGGTTTATATGCATAATGTATATATATATATATATATATATATATATATATATATATATATATATATATATATATATATATATATACATAGATCCATGCGAATATATACATACATATTATGTATGTATATATTTGCATGGATCTATGTATATGTATATAATTATATATTACACGTGTACATTTTGTTCCTTTGTAGCCTGCATGAACCGTGACTTTTTGTGCATTTATATTAAGTAACAAGTATCTTTGCGTCACTTGGAAATTAAATAGGTTCAGTAACTTGGATTTCATATTACTTGTGTGTTTCTGTAGACCTTGTGGTACTTCAAGAAGGATAAATGTCAGTTTCCGTGACACATGAGAGTGGATTCCAAATCTTAGGGGAAGGTGTAGGCTTCGATCACACAGTCGTCAGACCAAATTGATATAATGGTTATCTTAAAGGGCCTTATATTTAAGAGATCAAAAAGTACTTTGGCCTATATGTTTTAGAGGAAATAAAAGACAGTTACGAACACTACGGTTCAAAACCTGTTTCTCTTTCCTATCTTAGCTATTGCTGTGCGATTGGGTGTGTTCGTTCAAGGGATGTCTAAGTTACAGTGGCTATTTTTGGCGTTGCTTGTTTGCAATTTATGGTTGTCATCATTTTGTCTAGCATTTTTATCTCTTACTGTGAACAGAAACCAGACTGGTGCTGGAATAGGCGTTCATTGTCTTTCATATTACACTCCTCAAATAGTCTAAAGCAATTCACAGTATGGTATGGAGGAAGTGTTGAAAATGTATGCCATTTTTTATAAGGCAGTTTATAATCTATAGACAGGTTTTGCACAACTTCGTTTAAATTATTTCACGCACCTTGTTCTATTCAGGAACGGAAAAGTTATAATCTGTGACAGGTAGGAAGGACTTAAACTTGAGAAATCGTAGCTCAGTGAACCGAGGCCTAAAAAGCTGTATTCCTTTGTAAAAATTGCGGAGAGGAAACGTTACTTTTGGAACTTTCTTAACTGGACTTATAGGTCCTATAAGTCTTGAACATTGAAGGGCACCAGTTGCTTCGCTGGAAACCATTAAGTCTTGAGGGGACTGTTAGCGGAAGAAGTGAAGTCGAGAGTAAATTTATTTGGATGTGAAAAATATACATATATGAAGAATATTCCAATATTTTGAGAGGATATCAACTCAGTTAACTCGAGGAATTAATGTTTTACTGATGTTGGTAGTGTGAAATACTGAATGTTGGAAAACGAAGATTTTCTCTGGTGTCATGATAAACGTAAATGAATAACGTAGTGAATATTAACCGGATTAAAAGGTCTAAGTAAGAAATCAAGGACTGAACAACTGGGCGGCTCAAACTGAAACTGGGTAGTGTGTGCCCGTAGAATGTTCGGTATTTGCTGCTGCTGGAATGCTCACGTCACCCCTCACCACCGCCAGTAATATTGAAAGAAGAAGAAGGTACCAGCATTTGTTAAATTGTATTCCAGGGAGAGGTTCGCAGCAGCTTCACCACGCAATACCGCCTCCGGCATTCCCTTGAAATCGATAGGGCAAAATAATGGGAGAATTTCAAAAGAACAAGGCCGCGTCTACTCTTAGAATTCCGTTTCTTAGTAAACTTTCCTGTTCGTGCTTTATTTAGCCATCTCGGGAAGACTCCTATTCACGGCTAATGGCTCCTAATTCCAATTAGATACAGATCAGATATCGCTTTACGGTAATTTGAGTCACAACTTGTGAAGTACGAACACACTCGAAGCAACACTGGGTCACTTTTCGCCTCACTGCCACTCTATGAGGTTTTTTCACCTGTGAATAATTTTCATTACTGTTTAATTAATCATTTGATGGGGTGTTCCTGCCAATCAGGATGTTTTCGCTCTAGCTAGTAGCATTTCCGGTTGGAAATGACGGACGATATTTTGATTGAGTTATAATTGGCTGATGGAAATATGTTGGGTGGTATAATGCCGTGTTCATTTGCGTTGGAGGTCGAACATATTCGAGTAGTATCGTGACTTCCTTCATCTGTGTATATATTTAGTTTATATTTAATTATTTTTATTTTATTTCAGATACGTTACGATGTCAGCGACCAGTGATCTTGGGACGCCACATAGTTATAACTGGATCTGATTCTTGCAAAAAAGAAAAAAAATTATTCTGATATTTTTTTAACTTCAAACCCTTCTTTCTTTCAGTGGCAGTTCTATCACATTCTCCCTTTTCCATTTTTATGTTTTTTGGCCTGGACTAGAAAACTCAAGAGGTCGAACATCCCATTGGCCTTGACACCTTAAGGTTACATATATTTACAGCATAAGTAGACTTATCCTCCACCTTAATAGAATGTTTCATGGTCTCTTGAAGCACTTCTCTCACAGCAATATTGGGGCCATTTTGGATGATATATCCAAGTTCAAGGTCCACACCAGGTCTCTTATTCACTTCAACACCTCACCGTCACTAACGTGCTGCTGTTGTGTGAGGACCTGTGCTGGCATTAGGTTGGCGTAACCTACACTCAGTACTGATAGCTCTGAACCAGTTGACTAGGTTGCAGTGGTTCGAGTGGCTGTATTGAGTGTTGTCAATCGTGCTATTGTAAGTTCCTTCCATAGGGAATTTTCGATACCCCTGAATAATTATACTTGTGATAATTACGGTATTGTTTTTTTTAAAAGTTTCATAAGTAAATGATGTTATGATTACTTTTTAATGTCAGGTAATTACTGTGTGGTAATTGTGTTATTTAGTTTGTTGATTTTTTTGGCATGGGGTTACTCTTGTATTTTTGCTGCCTAGTTGTTGTGTTGATTATCTTTTAAAGTAAGTTTTTGCCGGGTTAATGGTACTCTAATATCATATAATTTATGCGAGAAACTTCTTTTAAAGGAACTGTAATAAAATAGTTGCTTCACCATTTACATTTTTAAGTAGAGTAACTCGCAATAATTTCAAGATAATTATTTAATTACACCACTCAGTTGCTACAATATTAGTGATAATGATGTCAGTAATTTTATGAAGCGGTGCTGTGGTAATTTGCCAGTGATACTTTCTAACAAAAATTGGCATAGTTATTTCGTAAAATTAAAGGAAGATAACTGGATTTTCAGGAAGTTTTTACATTCATTTCTTGTAAGTGTAAATGCCCCGTGTTCCCTAACATTCCGAATAACAAGTAGGCTATATGCAAGGAAATGAATTATGGCGGCGGCTGTCCTCACACCCATATTACTCTTATGGGTGCAATCATTACTTTTCGATTGAAGTAATTACTTTGGTAATTAAATACTATGCCAGAATATATTGTTAACTGTTATCCCGAGTAAAATTTGTGAGGTAATTATTGCACAGTAGGTGATTATCATAGTTTCTGATTACTGAATACTACTTTTTATGCTAATTAATATAATGATAGCAATTAATTGCAGTGACATTAACTTAATGCTTGTTTATTGGTGGTATTAGTTTTTATACTAATTGGTTCTCATAATTTTAATTTGCATCATATACTTGGACTGGTGATTACTGTGTTAATTACTCATGCCCACTTATTGTTGTGGTAGTTAGTTAATATACAAAATTTGTAGATACTATTTATAAACAAGTGTTGTATTGGCAAATTATGCATTAAAAAAAATGGCTTTTTACACCAGTTACGTGAAGTGGCAGTGTCTTTCCTTTCTTAAATGCGATGATTTCCAGACAGTTCTTCAGTTGAATTATTGACAATTTCTGCGCCAGATAGAAATCCGAACCGCTTGACAGACCCCAGGAAAGTTATAGCTCAAAATCAAACCCCTACCCCCGTGACAGACATCAAATACAGACACAATTGAATGAAATTTTCGTTTTTACCAATTCTGTCAGGTTTTCCTTCGAGTGCTTTATGGGTTAATGGTAATTTTCCGCCTGATCGCTCCAGGTTTTCTTCCAGGTGCTGGCAGAGACATGGTTAACCTGCAACCATAAATCCCTTATAACATAAATTTTTTATCGGAATTTACGTGAATTTTAATCATTATGATAATTATTAATATAGTTGTTAATTACCTCGATAAATTCAACATTGAAAACCGATATCGATAATTTCTATTAAATAGAGATCTGCTGTCTGCAGCCGAGAATGAATTCCCCCTCCACGCATGTGTAGTAGCTGCTGTTTAAGCCCGACGTGCAAGATATATGGTACTCCCTTTTTTTTTTATTAATTCAAATGTGAATCCCCTCATTAATTCGTTCGTTTCTTCTTCGTTTTTAACCTTCAGAATTCGCTATAGCGACTGCTTTGTGACATTACGGTGACGTACTCCATTATGAAGTCGGTTTAAAGGAAATCTCTTAATTCATTATCGGGTAGTTTGACAACATTTCCACCACGTATACCAACACTATCAACATCGCGCAGCCTCTCTCTCTCTCTCTCTCTCTCTCTCTCTCTCTCTCTCTCTCTCTCTCTCTCTCTCTCTCTGTAGGCATCACTCAAACTATTTGGAGCGAAATCTGTCTATGAGGTTTTAACAATTGCAAGCAAATTCATGCTTGCAGTCTCTCTCTCTCTCTCTCTCTCTCTCTCTCTCTCTCTCTCTCTCTCTCTCTCATTTATAAATTCCCTTTATGAATGGGGTTAAACATCAAGTCATACTAGAAAAAACCCAAGAATATTTGCCACTGCAAGTCAGTCATTCTCTCTCTCTCTCTCTCTCTCTCTCTCTCTCTCTCTCTCTCTCTCTCTCTCTCTCTCTCTCTCTCTCTCTCACCATTTTAATCAGATAAGTGCCTAGATATATGTATATTTCATGTTTATGTACAGCAATGAATTCAAGACAGAATTATTAATCACGGGAAAGAAAGGCAGTTTCAGTTATAGTACACATAGCCTACTTTTCATGACAAAACAATTCAAAGGAGATGCAGGAAAAATTTTCTGAGTTCTTCAAAGTTTTTCCGGGCAGCGTCGTTGTTGGTCAGGTAGTATTATATATATACTATATATATATATATATATATATATATATATATATATATATATATATATATATTGCTTGAGATGTGAACATTTGTTTGCACATTCATAAAAATATTTTTTACTGTCCAGATGAAAACTTGATTATATCACATAACATACATACTTACAAACACAACATCTAAAGATCTTTATGGAGCACATGCATGCATCCATAAACATTCATGTCTTTAAGAGGTGCTATCCCTTATACGGCAGAAATAATCTATTAGTCAAGTACATTAATAATAGTCATGCTTCCAAGGGTTCGGATTTCTGGGAACTACTCCCAGACTCTCAACTTCAAGTTCTCACTCGAGGTGTCACTGCTGAACACACACACACACACACACACACACACACACACACACACACACACACACACACACACACACACACACACACACACACACACACACACACACACACACACATATATATATATATATATATATACACTTACATACATACATCCATACATATACTTTCACGGAAATTACAATGTGATATAAAATGCAAACAGAGTATATGGCCACAGGGGAAGTGAAATAGCGGAGTGAAAGATCTTTGGACATAGATATTCCCAAGCGAGCTGTACATACATCGGAAAAAATATTGTAAAATGCAACTAAGATTAAAGAAGTGTAAAATTAATTTAGTGCAAGCAAAGGTCTTGACGTTTGAGGATGGTTTCATTTGAGGAATAGCTGTCCTGGATTAGCTCAGATCCTGGATTAACCAAGGAGAGGCTAACGACATTAATAAGAGTTCCTGAGAATATTTTGTTTCTTCTTCGTACATCATTTGCAGAAAGGAGTCGAGAATATATAAAAGCTAGACTTAAGTAAATTAAGATTTTCATTTATTAGCTGTATTAATGCAGATTCTCAAGGGGGTTGCGGTGGGGGGGGGGCGATTCTAGAGATACTATTATTACATCTTGTTATCGTGCTTCTACGAGACCAGTCAATTTTAAAAGAATTCTTCATTTAGGTATACAAAAAGAGCAATATTCTTATGTCAGTTCTGAGATGTTTACGAAAATTTATTCTGAAGTTTAATCCTTTAATTGTCTATCCTAAATAAAACGAATCAAGTAATTTTTTTCACTGTTAAAAGTTTACATTTAGAAGGATGTTTTCAATATTGATTTAATGGAATTTAAGCCGATGAAATAGGATAAAGAGATAGTGTTGTTCTTAGGCAAATGTGTCTTCTTGTCACTTTTATTATGTGATGTCTTCATAGTTTAATATAGCACATTTCCAAAATATGAGCTCGACAGCACAATTCCATACTTATTTTCTTAATGTTCTGTAGTTCGTCATCCAGGATTTCAAGACTGACAGAAAATTACAGATATTTTTATATTAATAATGTGTTCTTCAAAATATTACAAATGATTTTTTGCTTTTCTGTATAGCCTACACTCACAATGAAAAGGTTCATATCTAGTAACAATGTGTAGCAAGGGCAAGCATACATCTTTCTGTATTTCCAGCGTGAGTTTGATAGGCGAGGCTTTCACTTTACCAGTTTTGTATGACTGGGCCTACGTGTCAAAGAATATTTAAAATCAATTATTTTTCAACCCCTTTATCGTAAAGGAGGACCTGTGATATTCAGTGCAGACTTCATGGGTATGTTTGAATAAATCATACTGCAAAACCGAATTAACTTCCAGTGAACGTCGAGCTATTCCTTTGATCTTACCGAGGCGAGAGGTTACAGTTCCTTAGCGGAGCCTCCCAAGGTTTAACTTAATCATATAGTCTCTGACCTTATCATTTGTTGTATGAGCTTTCAATATTTATTTGTATTTTTGGACATTAATCTCATCGCGAATTTAACTCTTTTCTTTTATGTATACTTTTCATTTGAGGTTTGGAAACAGTTTTCTATACTGCAGTTTTATTTCCTAATCGTTTGAGTTTGCCACAGTTGTACTCCTGAACACGTGTGAATCCCAGTCTTTTAGCTGACACATGTTGTGAGTGCATTTTATGTTTAACCACACACATACACTATATATATATATATATATATATATATATATATATATATATACATATACATATATATATATATATATATAATATATATATATATATATATATATATATATATATATTTATATATATATATATATATATATATGTGTGTATAGGCTATATATATTTTTATATATACTGTAGATAAATTAAAGCTTAAATAGACGTTGAGGTTTGGTGCTTTGAGTGTCACAGTAGTAGTTAAAAGATACAACCAAAAACAGATCATGAAACAGCACTACACTTTTAAGTTTATTGTGACTGTCAGTAAAATAGGCCTGCATTCTGGGGAATATAAGCATAATTCATCTGTTTAGTACCACTTTTATTAATAGTTATCTACAAATATTAAAGCCCATTCTAATGCCCTACTTTGGTTCCTATTTGATTGACACTCTTTAAATAGTTATTCCTAATCTGCGTACAGTATGTAATCTAAAAGATCACGCCTACTTTCACCTATAAATGACCTATTACAACCAAAAACAAAATGATCATCGAGAGGAAGTATACCTGAATGAAGCATGAGCATTGTCTTTTTGTAACTTTATATCTCCACACTGTCTGGGTAGGATTCCCAAGAAAAAAAATTGTGGTTGGCCCATTTTCTCTAACGCTCTGAATATGTTATTAATTTCTTCATCAAGAAAAATGAGGTCACAAATCTAAATAGTGAAACATTAAAAGCAAGATTACATTTTACGATTTTTGAATGGTGTGAATGGCAGTGGATGTAAATTTGTGTGTGTGGGTTTGCTGTATTCTGTGAATTGATGCCTGATTGGCATCTTAAGGAATGATCACTAATACACCTAGAAACGGAAATTTGCCTTCTGTTTCATGTTCAAGCGTGAATTTTATGTTACGTTAAAAAAAGCTGTTTACAGCCGTGAAAAATTGGTTGACAGAATCTTCCCTGAATTTCCCAATCTTTATAGATGATGAAAATGTCATAGCCATAGTGTACCCAAAATACTGGCCTTGTGTTGTCAGGTAATGATTGGATAAAGACTCTTACCATGAACTCCATACATAAATTTGCAAGAATAATTGAGAAGAGTGATTACATAGCAACACCGCATTTTTGCTAAAAATACTGTTAAATTGAAAAAGTCATGTCGACGAAAAGCCAAATTATGTTACACAGTTCATCTGTGGGAAAAGGAGGATATAAGATGAATGATTCTGTTATCAGCTTCAGGTTTTCAAGTACGAAGTCCAAAGACATTTGTAAATAATCCAGTGACATTGAGATTCCAAAAGTTTCCATGGCGTTCACTGGAAATTTTACTTAAGAGAACATAAAGACTCTTCATATCCATTTTGCAAAGTCCACTGTGGAGAGCCACAAATAGCACTTTTAGACCGCGTGGTGAACCCTTTCCTTCGGTGCACGATAAAAATTAATTGGGTAATTTGACGCTGACTTGACTGATGATGGCCTTCTTGAAATCGCTGTTAAGGAGGACAGAAGTGTTTCTGTTTACGTCTTTATTAGATCTGATTTAAATAATACTTACTGTAGGGGTGGTGTAGTTTGGCGCATGTATGACCATTGCTCAGAGCCATAATGCTTTATGGACATTTGAATCCGTGCCCATTACAATTGCACTTACTTTAGGAGCTTTCATGATTTTAATATCACCGGCCTTCATGAATTTCTAGCAGTGCATATTTAAACCGTTTAAGAATAACCCTATAATCACCATTACGGCAACCAAATTTTTTTTTATAAAAATATTTTAAAAATTGGAAATCAACGTTCTGGTGGTAATAACTGTTGTTATTAATCATAGGAAAACGTGTTAAGTCATTACTATCCGAACCAAGAGAAAATCAACGTCTTACTGGTTGTGGAATTTCCTTTATTTATATGTTGCCATAATGCAGTTGAGATTGTAGTACTTCGTACAAACGCTGCCTCTGTGTTATACTGTAGTTGTGATTATGAAAGTTCAAATCAGATTATTTTGTGATATATAATATATATATACATATATCAATATATATATATATATATATATATATATATATATATATATATATATATATATATAGGCTGTATATATATACAGTATATATATACATATATATGTGTGTGTATTTATACATATATAAATGAAGAAAATTTTGCGTTTATTTTCACTCTAAATGTCCCTTAGCAAATTTATACATGCTTAGTATACAGTATCACAGAATTCAAGTGTAGGTATGTGCATTCAGATATAAATTCAAGTCTGTCGTTCACACAATAAATTCACGCTCCTCTTGGGAATCTCATGATTAGTCGTTGTTTACTTAGTTTGAACCCACCCTCCCCCCGCCCTTGCTATTCTTTCCGTTAGTCTATTACTCGGTTGTGTGAAAAAATACCCACCTATTATTCTTACCTTTATGTTAGTATTCATTGAAATGCGTACACCATTTCGTTGCATTGTTAGTTTGCGTTACAAACGTACTGGCGACCCTGTGTAGACAGAAGATAACTCGTAAACACCATTGAAATATTGATATGTTTTCGGTGTGTTATTTACAGGAATTATTGTTTATCACGTGTCTGCAGCATCTTTTTGACCCGATGGAAAAAAACAGGGGTCGAGGGAAAAAGGAGTAATAGAATTCGATGAGCCTAGCGTTCATTCAGATTTTTTATGATACATATTTTTTTTTTTTTGGTCCGAGGGAGATTGGGATTGCATTTGGTGAGATCTCTTTTGTTTTCGTTGCCGTAATTGAAACTCTAATTTTAATTGTTTTTAGATCAGTTTTGTTTGACTTTTTCATTTGCTTCTTTTGGGCTTTTATCGTTCATTTCTCTGATGGAAGGAATCCATATATTTTATCTTTTATTCGATCGGTTTTGAGACTGAACATTTATATTAATTATTTGTTAGTGTACGCCTGATCTCTTCTTTGTGTTTGTATGCATGTTTTTGCTTTTACTGAACGGTTCGAATGAAAAAGACTTTGTGTTTATTTTTTACTGTCCTTTCTTTTTTCTCTCCTAGTTTTGTTTGTTAGGCCTCTGATTATGTTTTCTGATTATACTGCGTTTTTTAAAATATTTATAACGTAAAAAAAACTTCATTTCAGAAGAGACAAAAATCCTTAGCTAACACGTAAAAAAAAAAACTTCATTTCAGAAGAGACAAAAATCCTTAGCTAACACGTAAAAAAAAACTTCATTTCAGAAGAGACAAAAATCCTTAGCTAACACGTAAAAAAAAACTTCATTTCAGAAGAGACAAAAATCCTTAGCTAACACGTAAAAAAAACTTCATTTCAGAAGAGACAAAATCCTTAGCTAACAAGTAAAACAAAAATCCTTAGCTTCATTTCAGAAGAGACAAAAATCCTTAGCTAACACGTAAAAAAACTTCATTTCAGAAGAGACAAAAATCCTTAGCTAACACGTAAAAAAAAACTTCATTTCAGAAGAGACAAAAATCCTTAGCTAACACGTAAAAAAAAACTTCATTTCAGAAGAGACAAAAATCCTTAGCTAACACGTAAAAAAACTTCATTTCAGAAGAGACAAAATCCTTAGCTAAGACGTAAAAAAATTCATTTCAGAAGAGACAAAAATCCTTAGCTAACACGTAAAAAAACTTCATTTCAGAAGAGACAAAAATCCTTAGCTAACACGTAAAAAAAAACTCCATATCAGAAGAGACAAAAATCCTTAGCTAACACTTAAAAAAAAAACTTCATTTCAGAAGAGACAAAAATCCTTAGCTAACACGTAAAAAAAACTTCATTTCAGAATAGACAAAAATCCTTAGCAAACACGTAAAAAAAAACTTCATTTCAAAGGAGACAAAAATCCTTAGCTAACACGTAAAAAAAAACTTCATTTCAGAAGAGACAAAAATCCTTAGCTAACACGTAAAAAAAAACTTCATTTCAGAAGAGACAAAAATCCTTAGCTAACACGTAAAAAAAAACTTCATTTCAGAAGAGACAAAAACCCTTAGCTGACACGTGCACATATAAAACACTTAGTACAAGAAAAACATACATTAAGGCTGACACTACTTCAGCCAGGTTCATAGGTGGATGTAGAAAGGAGGAAGGTGAGTAGGGTGAGTAGTTTGATGAGTGTAGGTGGAAAAGGTCGATTTTAAAGTAGTATTTTTGGATTAGTAACCACTTCATACTTTCCAGCCTTGATTCCAATAGACGGCCTAGAGTCGTTTCCCTTCTATTCGTGGCTTAGCTCTTCTCTGATTCTTATGCTTAAAAATATTTATGTGAATCAAATTCTTCCGTTCTTCCACCACCTGTATTAATAAACATCGCTCTATTATCCAGATGTCCAGTTACCCTCTTAGTCATGCTGTTCCTCCCATTCGTTCTCAACTTCTCATTGAAACATTTTCGAACTCTGTCACCTCTTTCACTAGTTTTTTCGGTTTAATTTCATGATCCTCAGTCATTACTGTCCCACTTGCAAATATCAGCCAATCCATATATCATTCCTGACCATTTTCCTTAAGCTGACACTGCACGTACGTCTACAGTCCTTTTACCATAGACATAATTGCTCTTGTAGACGGTTAAACCTTGTCTCAGCCGCATTTTCACACCCGACCACCTACACTGGAATCAGCATGCTCTAACGCAACCATTACTTTTATCATAAAAACTTTTAATCACTCTTGACAACCTATTTTTTATACCATACATCCTTAACACCCACCGCATTGCTTCTGCTTAATGTATCATAAGCTTTTGCTGGATCTGTATATGATACGTTTAGCTCTTTACTTCAAACTGTCACATAACCATTTCTTAACAGTCACTTGATCCATGCAGTGTTCTTCGCCAGTCAGCCCTTCTGTTACTTGTCTCACTTTGCTAGTCAGAATCCTTCTGTACACCTTCATTGCTGAATTAAGTAACTTGATGCCCATTTAATTCTTAGAGCCTCCTCTATCACTTTACTTTAATCAAAACAGCAATTATCCTTTTCACCCGTTCTTTGTAACCTGACCCTCATTCAGCCATAACCTTACCCATCAGGTCAGCCACACTTTCACCATTGTACTGCATAATCTTGTAATTCGTCGGCTGTTATTCAATCTATCTCCCTGCATTTACCTCTTTGTAGAAACTACTTATTTTCCTTAAAGTACTCACCTACCCGCGTCGCCCCCCGCCTTTTTTTTTTTAATTACCCTTTTCTGTCACTTTCTAATTGACTACCTTATCCATCTTCCTGTATTCCTTTCATAGGGAGTACGCCTAGAGAACCGAAATACAGCAGTTCCTGTCATTTATATTATCTGCGGAAGAAAATTTTTCTAGCATGAATTGTTTGATACATATGCATGTAGATTATATGTCTATATTCATGTACAGTATATATGTTCATATTTTCAACATTGATCCGTTGCACCTAACGGGTTGGCTCTGAAGGAAAATTCATTACATTAGTTACCACGTTTACACTTTATCTGCTGAATCATAGATTAATTCCAAGTGTAGGAAGAATTTACAACATTAGCTGCATATTACACCTACACAGAAAGACGGTCAGCAGTGCACTGAGCATCCTTATACTCACTGTACTATTCTCTTAAATTTTGCGTATTCTTTCTTGTTTCTTGGATGTTAAGCTCCATCCTTTTCAGTGTTTCTGTCACTCCATCTATCTTGTACTTTCTATCTCTATCTAGGTCTTGCTGTCTTCTAACACTCCTTTCCTTTCATGTACTCAAACCATCTCAAAACATGAGATGCATCATTTCACCAATGCTAACTTTTCTATCTCTTGTCTGCATCTCGACAGTTCTCACGCTTCAGCTCTTCATATACAGTGTATGCCACACAGTAAATCACAGTTATTTAAACCTTTTTTCCTTTATTTACATCCAGCATTCATACTTCGTTTCCGTAAATAAACAGTCCCTATATAAATAATACTTTGGCCCTCATATGTACTCTTAACTTCTCCTCTTGCATAGACTTTCCAGATCTCCATTGAGGAGTCATTTTTATATTCCGCAGTCTTGCATCTACGTCTACTTTCTCTTCTGGCTTCTTTCATCAGTTCATCCCTGAAGATATTAAGCAGCCAATTGGAGGACAAAACACGTTACTTGGACATCCAGTTTTACACTAAATCAGTTATACTGCCAACTATATAATCTTACACACATGCTTAGTTTCTATCGTAAAAACTTTTTTATCACTTTCATAAAATTATGTTTTCTACCATACATCATCAACGCCCTTTAGATTGTTTCTTTACTGATTCTGTCATAAGCTTTACCCATGTCCATTCGTGTCACCTTCCGCCTTTTATTTTACTTTTAATGTCCTCATTTAATTGTTAGCCTATCAGTTACAGACATTTTATTTAAGTATCTGTTACTGCGGACATGCGTCAGTGAAACTCACCCTTTGGGAAACATTGAACTAGATAATTTGAAAGAAAGCAAGCTTGCTGGAGTCCTCAGTGTTGAAAATAGAATCTTATACATACATACACACACACGCACACTCACACATACTGTATATATATATATATATATATATATATATATATATATATATATATATATATATATATATATATATATATATATATATATATATATATATATATATATATATATATATATATATTATATATATTTATATATATTTATATATATATATATTTACTTATATACCTATCTATCTATCTATCTATGTAACTGCAAAAAAAGTACGAACTCTAACCTAAATAAGACTCGTAATAAATAAGATATAATAATATATATATATATATATATATATATATATATATATATATATATATATATATATATATATATATTATTTACGAGTCTTATTTAGGTTAAAGTTCGTACTTTGGCAGTTACACATCTGACTGGGGAGCCAGCACACATAAAGAGAGTGAAATTAAGTTATCTGAAAATGCAAGTAAGGGAAGGACTCTGGAAAGAAATTCTTGGTCTAAATTAATTAAATGCATTAACAGTGCTCAGAAGATCAATTACAGGGAACTGTATATGCTAGGCTCTTGGCACCTTTTAAGTGAACTAATACAAGTGTTAAAACTAAGTGCCAACACAGTAAAGTATTAAGGTTGATCTATAACACTTTGATTGCTTGATGGATGGACATCGGGATACAGTGGAGGCAGATGATTTCACAAAATATTATCAAGTAAATTACACTTTAAACACTGATTTTGGGTTTCCGACAATTTGTTGGGTCTTAAAAAAATGCAAGTGAAAATTGAAGCAGTTTGAGACGATTAAAAGTTAAGTTAAGCGAACATTCCCCCCACCACACAGTACCTTGTTCCTGGAGCAAAGATCCGTGATGTAGAGTCATTAGGATACTCGGCTGAGTGGGACTTCTATGACTGGCACTAAGGCGGCACTTGGATGGATAGGCTATTGGTTAAGCCAAGTTTGAGCGGTGTGCTCAGGGACAGAGTAGCACTCTGTGGTTTGTACTGGGTCAGCCCTGTGAACAATCCTTTGTGCGCGAATTCCGTGAAGAACGCCCTCTGGCGTTTCGCAGGGTCAAGTACTGGGTGCAGGTCTTCCCTGGAAAAGAGTTTTTGGCCAGGAAAAGTCGTAAAAGAGGGTGAAGCACAAAAGCAGGTGATTTAGGAGATGTTCAGTGAGGGAAAGTACAAAGACCCTGACAAATGAGTTGTAAAGTTTTAATTAAAAAGGAGTGGCTTAAGGCTCGTTTCCTTTGTTCTGTGCGTGGGCTTGGACTTCTAGATGTGTTTTGCAAAAATGTAGTATAAGGACTGCAGAGTTGTGACACCCTAGCATATATATATATATATATATATATATATATATATATATATATAAAGTATATAGTGCATGTTAATAAAGATAGGATATATATATATAAAGTATATATATATGTTAATAAATATATATATATGTATATGTATATACAATATATATATATATATATATATATATATATATATATTTATATATATATATATATATATATATATATATATATATATATATATATATATATTTAAATATATATATACAATATGTATATATATATGTGTGTGTGTGTGTGTGTGTGTGTGTGTGTGTGTGTGTGTGTGTATATAAATATAGTCCATGTGCTATAGGATATAGTCTTGAATTGCTTGTTGAAATAAAGGTTATAATGTAAATAGTTTAGTATAGGTGGGATGTGTGCATGTGTTATGAGACAGAAAGAATGTGTGATGGATGGTGGTGTGCATGTGTTCAGGGAAAGAAGTAGAAAGTCCATGAAATGGTTGAAATGGAAGGTTGAAAGAGGTATTGCAGTGCCTTGATGTATAGTAAAGGTTGGAAGATAATTTCAAAAGGGTGAATAGTTTAGTATTGGCAGTCCATGGGCATTTAAAGTATGAATGAGACAGAAAGAATGGTTGTTTTGATCTGATGGGTTAGGTGGAACAAATTATGATTATAAACATTTAAATGTAGTGTTATATGTAAGAATATATACTGATATATAATTTATATGTATGAAATGGAAGGTTTATTTGTGTATATGTATGTGTGCCTTGATGATCTAGTCAGTGGTCAGCACTCCTTTCAAAGGTCTCAGTGAATAGTGCTGTGTATTCCGTTCCGTTAAAGCATGTAGTATATCTGTCCATTTATGGCATTTACGTGGTATTAATGTACTGTGGCAGGGACCGTTGTGTTGTTTGGATCTGCAATCGCATCCCTAAAAACTTGCTAGAAGGAGGAAGTCAGTACATTATGATTATATTATAGAAAAGGGAATATATATATATATATATATATATATATATATATATATATATATATATATATATATATATATATATATATATATATATATATATATATATATATATATATATATGTTATATAAACAGATTCAACATTTTTGAAAGTGTATATAATCCTAATATCTTCTTCATAAAAAGATGAAAAGATTATGATAACACTACATTTTTGTATATATAATTTATCTCTCTCTCATGTTTATTTGTGTATATCTCTCTGTCTCTCTCCCCCGATCTCGGCTCAGTGGCTCATCCACCTGACCTCCCCATTCTCACAAGTAATTAAATGGGGTTTCTCAGGTTTATTATTCAAATGCAACTGAATAAAACAAAGCGATTAAAATGTAATAAATGAATTATCGAGTCAGATTAAACTCTAAACTGTAAAATATCTGTTGGTCTATGGACTGAAATTAAAACGTGGTATTAAATCAATCACTAAAAAGTCATGTCCAAAAAAACAGTCTTTGACAAAGATTAAGCAAATGGGGCATGTCCTTTTTCTCAAACTCCCAAGTCCACAGACATCTGTCAAAAGAATTAAACATGATGAAAACTCCCAAAAAGGAGGAAATGCAAAACACAATAATGGAAAGTGTAAAATTATAGAAAGATATGGCAAACGTAACATAACAAAATAATAATATAGGTATGAATATTCATATTAAATCTCCCACACCAGTTCAAAAGTTCATAATGATTAGAAAATCATGGTAAAAAATCACAAGTTCAATTTCCTCCCATAAAAACAGAGATTTGAAACTCTACCTTATCTGGCGATTTTCAAAGCCTGGATCCTCTCAAAGCTATGGCTGGACAACTGCAGTTCTATCACGTTAATGAACGATCAAACTCACTTTTAGGGCAGATTTTGCATAATCTATGTAACACGTATAATATACATAACTCTCCGGAGATCATCTGATCGCCAATATGAGCTTCTCGCGCAGATAGCTGAGGAATCAAACTATTTGCTGAATACAAAGATTTTACATCAAGTCTCTCGCCCTAGTTCGCTCTGATCCAAACCTTCCACGATAACATCTTAAAGCCTTATATATGAAATGCATATATGTGTCCTTTAAATATATATATATATATATATATATATATATATATATATATATATATATATATATATATATATATATATATATATATATATATATATATATATATATATATATATATATATATATATAGAGAGAGAGAGAGAGAGAGAGAGAGAGAGAGAGAGAGAGAGAGAGAGAAGATATAGGATGGAAAAAAGCCATCGTAGCATCCTAAGTTTATTGGCCAAATTTTCGAGACTTTAAGTCTCATCATCAGGGCTGTAAAATATACAAAATTTGCAAATTAAGAACAGACTCAGTAAAATGACACAAAGTTAAAATCACAAAACCGCTAAATAACTATATTTAAAAAAAGTGAAATAAAAAGCATAAAAGGTTAAGAGACCTCTAAGACTAATACCTATCTCTAGGAAGCTAAAAAACTAAGTGACATTCCTCTTCTTGGAAAGCAGAAGGTCAACTACGCTATAAAAAGACAGTGGAAGAGGTTTAACTATTTAATGAGGGCACAAGCTGCTTAAATTTGGCCAATAAACTTAAGATGCTACGATGGCTGTTTTCCATCCTATTTCTTCTAAATCTCCGACGTTCCAGATGTCCTAAGCTCCCTGTGTGCGTGTGTGTAATATATATGTATATATATATATAATATATATGTATACAAATATATTTATATATATAAATATATATATGAATTACATATGTGTATATATATATATGTATATATATATATATATATATATATATATATATATATATATATATATATATATATATATATATATATAATTGTGCTGTTCCCTCAAACCAGGGGTCGCTCCTGGACAAAACACAACGGATTCTGGCGCTTCCTGCACATCGAGGCCCTTCTTTCCAATTTCTCTTTCACCCTTCCATTCAACCCTTTCTAGGTCTTCATCTCTTTTCTTCCCTCTAACACTTCTGTTTTATACGCACTTTATACCCACCCACCATCGTCCATTCTTTACATCTGAAAATTCTCTAATTCATTCCTTCCCTATGCTATTTTTTTTCTACCAACCAATACTAACCTCATATATATATATATATATATATATATATATATATATATATATATATATATATATATATATATATATATATATATATATATATATATATATATATATATATATATATATATTGTGTGTGTGTGTAATTAAAGATTTTATTTGTAAATATACTTATATGTGCAAATAATTTGTAACATAGTTCATATTTTTTTTTTACCACAAAGCTGTGTCTCCAAATAGGGAGGGACTCTTAAAAACAGCAAAACATTCTCTTTCTCTCTCTCTCTCTCTCTCTCTCTCTCTCTCTCTCTCTCTCTCTCTCTCTCTCTCTCTTATAGGATCCTCAAAACCCGCCTTTACTATGGAACCCACCCAATCATCATTAGCTCTTTGTGTAAACAGACCTTCTTCTCTATTTGTGTAACGTTAGATATTCAACGTGTTTAAACGATGCGTAAAGGGTAGGGCCGCAGGGGTGGGATATTTTAGAAGCTGAATGACAGGTATAGAAGAAAGTTATGAAATGTATTCAGTTTTTATTCGAAGAAAATGATGTTCAGTGAAACATTCTGTATGAATGATCTCACACTTTCTAGCATTTTCATTCGTATATAACCTCAGAATTTCCATCTTGCGGATCTGACAATTTGAGACGGAAATAATTGGAAATGATTCCATCTATGATCGTTGAGAGTTGTTAACGCAGCTTGTAGGCAGTGCATTTCATCACTGTATTTAGCAAGGCTAAAGAATACTTTCTTTAGACCTTGGTATTTAGTGTCCCCTAACCTACCAGCTCAGTTTAATTCATAACATTTAGTTGCTTTGTTATCCACATCCTGTGTGTCTTAAATGTAATATATTTAAACAGTCATCCTGGTCACATATGTTAAATGTAATAGATTATGATAGTATTGCATAATCATTTGATTTTGTGTTTTGTATCTCGTAAGTATATTTAATCCCAATGTCTACGAGTGTGAAATGTAAGTTAGCTCTATGCACTGAATGAAATTCTTCCCTTTACTCTAATAGTTGAGTAAATTCCAGTGGGAATTCAAAAAGAAAGTGCACAAGACAGAAGGAGTGGAGAGAAATAATTTTGCGTCTTAATGTCATAAATGGAAAATCTGACGGACAAATGCCAATGATGATGATAACTGGAATGATGATAGCTGGAATGTCAGCAATAAGCGTTTAGGTATATGTATCGTACTTTCCATGGAGGTTAAATGTTATTTCAGCCTGATTAGAGTACGGAACGTAATTAATTCTGTTCGCTATAAGCGCCGAGTTGAAGCTATTAATTATGAAGGTTAATTTTTTTATATTGTGTCATCATTTTTTGAGATGGAAACTTTGTATTTTTCTGCATAAGACAATATGCTGGAAGACATATCCTATTTAGCGCAATGTTCATTGGGATCAGTTTTATGTGCATTACAATTAAGAAAGGTTATTTCTATATGCTGTTAACCGTAGATGAAATTAATTCAATTATTCAAATAACATTAGACTTATTTATAGTCATATGAGATTAATTCGGTTATAATAATATTAGTTTTTTATAGTCATATTGTAACCTTAATGTAATTAAATACACTTCTGTAACAGCACGCGTAATTAATAAATACCGTCATTTTAACATAACAACTTGACAAAACAGATGTAAAGTTCACTGCTGATGTATGTATAAATATACTGTACATACCGGTGTGTATAAATATACTACACACCAACTGTAGCATTCCTCCTGACAGTTATCTGAGGTAAATGTATCTTTTGTATGATTTTCGGAGGTATTTTACTTCGAAGAATCGATAAGTTCGTCTTTTTATGAAAAAGAAGCTTTACTTAGCTGAGAGCTCAGAGAGATGGGAGAATTCCAAAGCTTGGTTGAAGAGGAGAGAGAGTCAGCGAATACCTCACTCTTCTGTCTGATATTTTTAAAAGGTATCTTCAAAACAAGAAAACAAGATTTTATTTCCAAAAATGCATTCTGGTACTCTGAGAAAAAAGAATATAAAAGTTTTTATTTTCTCAGTCTGTATTTGAGTGCTCTCTATCAGTTGGCAATTTTATCATGTCATTCATTTGAAGTTTTATTGCTTCAGCCGCAGTGTGATCTGTTCCTGATGCTTTTCGAAAACTTTTTTATATGCTATTGCCATGTCGAATAGTTCGTTGCAGGAAATGTGAATTGAATGTATTCCCTCAGGCAGAGAAATTTACTTCTGGTAGTTTTATAGTTTTATTATATATAGCCCACATTCACACACATGCACACACACACAACACAATCATTATATATATATATATATATATATATATATATATATATATATATATATATATATTTTATATATATATATATATATATATATATATATATATATATATATATATATATATATATATATATAATGGTATGTATATATATATATATATATTATAATATATATATTTTCATTATAATGTAAATTTAATATATTTTCTCTGCAAATTTATGTTTTCTCTTATTTGTGTGTTGTGTGATGATAATGATTGTTGAAGTATCAAATGTCAGATCTTAAAAGAGTAATGATAGAATTTAAAAATACATTTTTGCTGTTAGGGTGATGTTTACAAAGCTGGTAAGCTGATATGTACTCAGGTGTTCAGCCAGGTGTTCCCCGGTCTTGAAAGGAAGTCCCCAATCCACTTAAACTGTCATTAAAAGAGATTTAAGATGACAGGTTTGGGTAACACTGGTAGGCTGTTGTTTAAACAAGTGTTAAGTCACGAAATCCCCTGTCAACTAAAGAGATGTGTGCTGACAGGTCTACATGACCATTTTTGGCCCAGGGAAACCCCCCCCTTGTCTTGGTAAAATTCCAGACCTATTGCATCATATTTAGTGTCACATTCCCAAAATGTCTTTGTGGCAA
>NC_089761.1:46174272-46201772 GCF_040412425.1 Macrobrachium rosenbergii | reverse complement strand
TTACGGACTCCATTCATACTAAGGGAATTTCGAATTCTACCGTGAAAACTGTTCCTCATTTGCATCCTGTTGAGGATTTCAACGTTTTCAGTAGAAAGCATATCTATAGACGTCAAGAGTTGGACAAATAAAATGCTAACAACGTACACTGAATTCAAGAAGTTCTAGTTGAATGAATGTGAACAGTTGCTCTCTTCAACAATAGTTGCCTTTGCCAAAAGTTAAAGAGCATTATGGTGTCAACTTACAGTAGAATTTCCTTTTAGACAGGTTTAAGAGCGGAAGTAAGTAATTAACGTATGTTCTTTGCCATCTTTTATTTATTTAGTTATAGAGTATAATGAATTTATTTAGAATGTATTTCTCTTATTTATTATTTATGTAGTTTCTGTAATTTTTTCTTTTGTTAATTTTGTATATAAAACTTGTTTGCTGATATTATATATGCTTGTGATTTCTGCTTCCGTATTCTCTGCATTGTGTTCCTCTTCATATATATATATATATATATATATATATATATATATATATATATATATATATATATATATATATATATATATATATATATATATATATATATATATATATATATATATATATATATATATATACATATATATATACATATATATATATATATATAGATATATATACATTATATATTTATATATACATACATGTGTGTATGCACAATATCCTGTTTATTATAATGAGTGTAATGATAGCGGAGTTTGTGTATTTGTGTCAGCAATAACTAATATCCGTCTGACTGGCGTTACTGCACAAGCTGACTTCAATCACATAAAATGGCTGTGATCTCTCATATCGATTTATGGACAGCCAATAACCTATTCCTCTGACGTCTCATCTCCATTTCATGTAGATAAGTCCTCTCTCTCTCTCTCTCTCTCTCTCTCTCTCTCTCTCTCTCTCTCTCTCTCTCTATATATATATATATATATATATATATATATATATATATATATATATATATATATATATATATATATATATATATATATATATAATGTATATAAATTTCTGATTCACATCGGCATCGAACCCAAGTCTCTTAATATGAAAGGCCAGGTTGCTGCTAATATATACATATTCATATATATATATATATATATATATATATATATATATATATATATATATATATATATATATATATATATATATATATATATATTATATAAAGACAAAATCCTCGAAGGAAAGAAACACTGGAGTGCTGCCTTTCCTTCGTGGGTTTTGTCTTTATTTATGTATTCATCACGTTCCATATTTCCTTGATTCAGTTATACATTTTATATATATATATATATATATATATATATATATATATATATATATATATATATACATACATATATATATATATATATATTATATATTACTGCATATGTATGTGTTTTGTGTGTGTGTATGTATGTATACTCTTATCATTCTCCAAAGATTGTAAAAGATAAGAACACCCGTAAGAGAAATCTTTAATTAAGATTAGATTCCAGTTCATTTCCTGTTGGGAATCATATCTTTGTTTTTATTCCCATTACTAGTAATAATTATTTAAGAACAATTTCCTCTAACTTTATCGCGTTCTTTATTAACTGCTGTCCGTACAACCATTACCTTTACCGTACATCAAACACACCCGAGAATGCACATAGTGCATTAGGAATTAGAGCCATAATAGGGGCTGTTTATTTTATTTTTACCAATAAGAAACTTTTAACTTTTGTCTTGGTTATATTTTACCATTTGTACATTCACGAATATAGTTATGATCCAGAACTCAGATTGTTCGCGCACAAGTGTTTTTATATAAATGAAAAGATTTGTCTTGACGTTTGTACACATATATGGCATATTGTTTACCCATAGATTTTTCTCTTGGCTTAACAAATAACCCTCAACTTTTGTTATAGTACTGTTTAACTCTTTGGATTTTTGGATTTACAGATATTTTCAAGAAGTGACTTTTTATGTGCCATATCCTTCAGTTCTCGTTTCTTCCCTTTCATAGCCCTGTGCGAAAACAGGAGCCTTAAGCATTTGCAACGGATTTACAGTATATGCAGTCTGCTCAAAATGGACAGGTAATCAGAAAATACCGCTATAAGAGTTCCTAGTAATTCCATAGTTTCGGAAAGCATAACCAGCAAAATTTTCGCCATCTTCATCCTTACCAAAAACACTTAAATTTGTTTTAAGGAAATCTCTGATGCTGCTTTACAAGGTAAAGAAATCTCTGACACTGAAAAATATAAGTGCCCACATAAGGACGTAAATTTTGTAGGAAATTGGGTAATTTACTGCATGCCTGTAGTTGACACTTCCAGCTATGTTATATTCACTATACTTTATATTTTTTCCAGATGTATTTAAGTTTGTACTTGTTTTGTGTGCTTGCGCGTATGTAGATTTTTTATTTTATTTTATGTCTTCCTATCCAGTGCGTCTTGGAACCTGTTGTTTGTTGGAGCAGGTGGCATTGTCAGGCAAGATACACAATAGTGGCATAGTTTGTGAAAAGCTTGATTGGCGTATGGCGCTGAATAAAGTTCTAAGAATCGCTGATTGGAGCAAATGCGTTGTATATTCACGAGAGGGTGATGCGATATATATATATATATATATATATATATATATATATATATATATATATATATATATATATATATATATATATATATATATACATATTGTCACGAAGTGATCAATTACCTGGTTATTACACAATTATTAAATCCAAAAATTGACCTCACTTCAGCCAGATACCTGAAACCTCATAACAATAATATTATGACTAAACACACTAAAGGTAACAGTGATCCGTTAAAACTTGCTTATTGCTTGAAAAATCAAGCTAAGTTTATCAAGTTATGAGGGAGGTAATAACTGTTAAGCAATAAATATACTAGAAGGGAAAGGGCATCACTCCATCAAACAAATATAATTGTTTCCCCTGGTCTTCATTCACTTCCATGTAGGAGAGGAGAACAAAACATGTCTATCACTCACCTTGTGCATACACAAATAACCCTATTCACTGGTGGTCAAAAATGTAACACTGTGCTTTTAAACTTTAAATACAAAAATTTTTTTCTAACTTCAAAAGTTATAATTAGATTTCACAATCTGAACAAATTTACTATTACTTGAACACAACATAAGATTTAATTAATTCTTAAACAAGATTGATTCAGAAAACTTTAATTTATCAAGAAATTACCTTAACTAAGCTAAATTCAAACTATTAAGATTTACTCCAAATTTGAAAAAAAATCTTATCAAATGAAAATCAAAAGTATGCAATGTTAAAGTATCAACACATATAAAGTGTTAACTAAATAAATGTTAAATCACCAACCCAAAATTTGGGTAACACTGTGAAATTGTAAACACATAAAAGAAGTGTAAAAACAAGAACATATAAAAAGTGCACAAAAAGTTTATCAACAATAATTTCACTAAGGCAAAATCTGTTTAAAGATTATATCCACCTTTTTACCATGGTAAAAAATGAGTAAATACCACTTTACCTTATACAAGTTTCTGCACACCATCACACAACTCCTTTTTACTTTACTGCAGTAGTATACACTTTTACCTAAGGCCTTTGCACTCTACTCTCTCTTATATCATATTCTACCAAGGGAGCATTAAGTATTATTAACAGTTTCCCAAAAGTTATATGTTTGGGAGAATGACCACAATCTTACACTCTTCTACATGAAGAGAGAGAGAGAGAGAGAGAGAGAGAGAGAGAGAGAGAGAGAGAGAGAGAGAGAGAGAGAGAGAGAGAGACCACCCTGTCTTTACCAAGTCTCTATCTGTACTGACTTTATTCTACCAAAAATCTTCTATGAGGTTAAACCTGTGTTGCCAATTAGGCATTTGTAGAAAGTGGTCACCCTGGAAATCTTCCCTGAGAAAGAAAGGAATAAGAACAGTTTCTTCCCCTAAAGAGGGAAAAAAGATAAGGAAATTATTCTCTGGCTCAGGGAACTATATAGGCCTGCCTCTTATCTGAATGATTGACAATTTCATGTTTGAAGACTTGTATAAACACATAGACTTCTGGATCAGGCAGCTTATCTGAGCCTGTCATCCCACATCTCTTTAGCTAATAGAGTATTTCTTGTCTTCACACTTGTGTAAACAACAAACTTTTAAACTGGCCATGGTTATCAAACTTGTTATCTCATCTCCCTTTAACTGATAACATTAGTGGCTTTTAAGGTCTCTCTCGCATACAGCATTTCCTGTGGTCACCCACAAGTGGCTTTTAGGGTCTTTCTTGCATACAGCGTTTCCTGTGGTCACCCACCTGAATAAACATTCAGTTGTGTACACAATGCTTACAGGAAAATGTATCTTAACTTATCACAAAACTAGCCAATGCTTGTAAAATCTGACATTTAGCATCTCCCATAAATTTTCAAAGTTATTACGGTCAGTACATGATAAACACAAAAGGAAATATATAAGCATTGCACAGAAACATACATACTACAAAATCACCTCATTATATTTCACAACACGTGAGAAATACAAAAGAAAATATATAAAAAAAACACAGAAAACATATTACTTTTATAGAATACACACATATAAGACATATCATTATAATATGCATATACCTCATAAATGGCACATATGTAATGTTAATAACCACAATGCCCTCTTAACTTCTATATTTCTTCAGAATTACTGGATATGCTTGTCACTACAAAGCCAAAATTTCTAAAGTAAGAATATGAAGACATTTTGATGTCCGTAGCAGGATTCGAATCCGCATCCAGTGTACCAGAACAAGGTCACGTTATCCACCTTAACTCGAAAATGTCAGACGGGTAGTGGAACCTCATTCTGATACTCTGGATATGTGTTTGAATCCAGTTACAGCTTTGGCTTTGTAGTGACCAGCGTATCCATAAAGTGTGAGTAAATGGGGAAGTTAAGAAGGCATTGTGATTATTAACATTACATAAGTATTTGGTAAAATGTGACCAAGAGAGTATATGAGTACACACACACACACAGATATATGTATATATATCACAAATAGCCACACAACTTCACTGTGTATTTATATTCATATCACTCGTATAAGGCTTCAAGAAGACGGTATGGTTTAGATTCTAAATCCTTTAATTTACAAAATACAAGCTTTCGGAGATAAACAGTCTTCTTCATCAGGTACCGAGTAATATATATGTGTATAAATTATTTCAAGTGTGATGGCTTCAGTATATATATATATATATGAATATATATTCCTATAATATATAGTGTAATATATATATATATATATATATATGAAAACTTTCCTTAAAACGTTGTAACGTTTAAATAGTGTTTTATAAAACACTATTTAAACGTTGAAACGTTTAAATAGTGTTTTTATATATATCTTATATATATATATATATATATATATATATATATATATATATATATATATATATATATAATACAGTATAAACTGAACTGGCAAAGTAAGAAGAATTTGTAACGAATGTAATGAAGACATGCGTTATAGGTATATTAGGCAAGCAGTCCACGTCTCTACATATTTATATTCCTATTCTGTAACATTTCTATACATCTACTACCTAGCTAACTTTCTGCCTTCGTTACCTTCAACATACAGAATCCCTGGTCTAGATAAGGACTATAGGTTGACCATATCGTTTGAAACTAATATGGAAAGTATAGTTGATATAATGGAAAAAAATGACGGCAGTATAAGGGAGGGCTGAGGCTGGCATCTTCCGCTTCCGGGACGTTACGTACCGTCTTGAAGCTCGGTACAAAATGCCTTCATCCCGCATTCTTAAATAAGGGCCAGTGATAAAAGAAGAGGATCCGAGACAGCACAATGGAAGTCAAAACATGGATTCCACTAGTATGGATGTTATACAGAGTAAACAGTATGGTTAGACAATATGTTTTATTTTGCTAAAATAAAGCACAGTTAGGTCCCGCTATAAATATATATGCTGTATTATGACAGTAGTGATATTATGGTAGAAACACAAAAGTATAATTTTTTATATCCAATTACAAGATTAAGTCTGGAAGGTCTGATTTGATTTTTTTATTTTTCAGGGGTAATTATAACATCTTTTTAACAGATGATATAGGCTAATTACCCGATATCAAAAGTGTCTTTTTTTTTATTGGAAGTATTGCTTCCTTGGTTATCAAAATGAAAATAATAGATTTAAAAAGTCCCCAGGACGAAATTGAAAGTATTATATAGACAGTGGCAACACCTAAAAATCCCCGTAGGGGGGTAGCGCCATCTGTGCACTTCATGCGGCGCGCTGTAGGCACTACTTAAGGTTCTTTGCAGCGTGCCTTCGGCCCTTAGCTGCAACCCCTTTCGTTCTTTATACTGTACCTCCGTTCATATTCTCTTTCTTCCAACTTACTCTCCACCCTTTCCTAACCATTGATTCAAAGTGCAACTGCGATGTTTTCCTCCTGTTACACCTTTCAAACCTTTTACTATCAATTTTCGTTTCAGCGCTGAATGACCTCATAGGTCCCAGTGCTTGGCCTTTGGCCTAAATTCTATATTCGACCAATCAGTCAACCTAAGATTAAAAATGGCAGCTGGTTAAAAATAAGTTAGATAGAAATTTTATATAAAAACGGAGTTTATTTGAAGTGTTTTCTAGCATGGGACTTTCTCTCGGCACGCAGCACTTACCTATTATCTATCGAAGTGTGTCATATTGCCTGTCATTAATTTAACCCTTACGTTTTATTTCTCTCTCTCTCTCTCTCTCTCTCTCTCTCTCTCTCTCTCTCTCTCTCTCTCTCTCTCTCTCATATCTTTCTTTTTGCTCGTTTTATTTTTTCTGTTGTTGAAAACTTTGATCGCTCTCGCTATTATGAGGTATTCACTTTGAACTTTATTTAATTGCAGTGTCTGAAGCTAGGAAGCCTCGACATTCCTGTACGAGCAGTTTTTGCTATGTATCTTCATTGATTAAGAGTGCTTAAATTTGTTAATGTAATACGGTACTTTATGCCTTTATACTTTAAAAAGAATCTCATGTTTTTCCTTGCTTTATTTTACTTTGAACTGCACAAACACGGAAACACATCCCACTTATCCAGATTTACACGCAGAGTAAGCCCTGTTTCTGACGAAATCAGGCGCATATGGAGATCAGTCGACTGTGGTCGGCTCCAAACGGGTTAGGAAAGGTCATGGGCTAGTAACCTGATCTTGGAAGCATTTGAGGAGAATCTGAAAGTAAGCGCGCTTTGGGAAAAAGCGGATGGTGAACACATACAGACGCATACGCACACGCGTATATATATAGATGTGTGTATATATATATATATATATTTTATATATATATATATATATATATATATATATATTTATATATATATATATATATATATATATATATATATATATATATATATATATAAACTGAATCACGAAAATATGGAATCTGAGGAATATATATAAATAAAGATAAAATCTACGAAGGATAGAGAAACACTTGAGTGCTGTGAGGCCTTTCGACTGTCGTCCTTTACTTAGCTAAGTAAAGGACGACAGTCGAAAGGCCTCATAGGGCTCCAGTGTTTCTCTTTCCCCCGTGGATTTTGTCTTTATATATATATATATATATATATATATATATATATATATATATATATATATATATATATATATATATATTTATGGGTACATTGTACATTGTATTGTAAAACCGTTGTTGTGATTTTTGTTCTTAAAATTTATTTGCAAAGAAATACCTGCATAAGCAAACTAAATGAATTTATGAAGATGTTTATGAGATCACACTGAATGATCTCTTGACCCGTTCTACCAGGTTTAGCCTTGGATGCAGATTGCTGGAATTTAATTCTTATACTCATCCTTTGTTTTGATATGTTTCAGACTCTCTTACGTCAAATCTCATTATCCTTTCATTTGTGCTCCTTTTGAAAAACGTCACCAACAGTAATTCCAAGATTCATAAAAGTAATGTCTACATATACAAAACCTCGAAGCAGCCCTGTTATAGTAAGAATTTATTGGAACAGGTTTTGTTCGTTTATACGTTTACATACTTTTTAAGGTGACTGAAGGATTGCGGGGTGGGGTCATTAATTGAGGGATCACTCAGTAGACCTCATTTGTACCTCCGACGAAGAGATTATTTTTTTTTTTTTTAGTTATTTGCTTCTTTGTTTGTTAGCAAGATTATGCGAAGAGTTGTCTGTGAATTTGACAAGAATTTTACCAAAGGTAGGCCTAGTGACCGGTAACAGGTGTCTAGATTTTGGGAGAGCCTGGGGTGTAATTTTGGGGGGAAAGAACCTTATGGTTGTGGACGGCTCAGCGTTGATGACGTTTCACGTTACCTTAACTCTGTTGGCTTTATTTGATTTGGTTTTATCCTTTATTTTTTTATTTTGTAACTTCTTTATTAAATAACAAGGTTAAAGTCTCTGAAAACACCGGAAATGAGTTGAGTTACTGAATATTTTTTTAATATATTTTTGTCTAAACTCTTCTCCTGGCCCTCTTCATCCTGGTCTTTCTCCTCTTCCGTTTTCTCTTCTTTTATTCCCAATTTGTTCTCTTCATCAGATATTTGAATCGTCCATCGCCTTTGTCGATGTCGTCTTCCCTCCTCTTCTTCCTTTCTTCATCTTTTTTGTAGTTTCTCGCCGCCTCGTCTATTTTTTCATCGTTTAATTATTCCCATCCTCCTCTCCTGTTCTTTCTCTTGTTTCCTGTCTTAACCTGCCCCCTTCGTGTAGGCTTTATTTTC
The DNA here is from genome assembly GCF_040412425.1 of Macrobrachium rosenbergii. Lineage (NCBI taxonomy): Eukaryota > Metazoa > Arthropoda > Malacostraca > Decapoda > Palaemonidae > Macrobrachium > Macrobrachium rosenbergii. The sequence continues at coordinate 46,192,944 of NC_089761.1, read as the reverse complement.
CATCAACTATTCCTCTTTCTTCACGTATTTTCCTTTATCCCCTTCTTCTTCTTCTTCTTCTTCTTCTTCTTCTTCTTCTTCTTCTTCTTCTCACTCACAAGTCAGATACCGAATGTTCCTTTCGGTGTTTATCCTCAGAAGAGTTGCAACTCTCGATCGTCCAGTGCTGTCAGCTTTGCTTTCCTCGAATAGTTTGCCTTTGGACGAATTTGATTCGTGTGTAGGGTTGGGAAATTTGGTTCGTGCGTCGCCTTGTGTGGGATTGGGAAATTTGGTTCGTGCGTCGTCGTGTGTAGGATTGGGAAATTCGGTTCGTGCGTCGTCGTGTGTATTATTAGGAAACTGAAGGTGAAGGGTATCGACCTCATGGTTAGGGAAGATCGTAGGATGTCTTCTCAGTTCAAATGAGGAGGAGGAGGAGGAGGAGGATAGGAGTTTGACTCATGCAGGTGATGCAGAATGAATTGTTCGGTATTAGTGTGGTGTCGATTGTCTTTGGCAAAGAGAGAGAGAGAGAGAGAGAACTTTACAAAAACGGACTGAAATACATTTAAAAAGAATGACATTCAAACGCTGTCTCTCTGTATTTGGAAAATGCAACGACACGACGTTGCTGGAATTCTGACCTTACTTAATTATCCCATTTCCCTGTCAACTTTGTCTCAGGTGTTGATCCTCTACCAAGTTCTTCGGCTCCTTATTTTTCATTTTTATAAAAAATCTTGGGTACGTAATGCCATTAGGGAGAAAGACACGAAATCACCAAGACCTGTACTTTGGTAGTTCGAAATTCCGTTCATGCAGTCATGATGGAAATGCTGGCGGAAACGCCAGTTGGGAATGGCCCACTTCATTAATGCCAGTGCCGAATTCAGAGCAAGTTGCAGTTGATCTTATTCGACGGTGAAGAGTTGCATGAAATCTAGATGGTGTGTTACCTTTCTCATCTTGCCTGTAGGTGTTGCTTGACCTATTGTCCTTTGGGGATGGAGTCTGTTGGTGCTTCTCTTCAGTGCTGGTAATTTTCCGTAGTTAGCATTGAGGATATTAGGTGCAGACAGAGAGAGAGAAAGAAGGTTTCGGTAGATCTGTTCTAGTTCCAGGTTACTTTGATAATGGAACAGATTGTGTGTGTGTGTAAAACTTGAACCAAAAGCAGTTACATACACACACAAAAAATAGATCGTTCAGAAAACCTACGTGTTAGCAACATAAGATTTAAAGGAAACAATTAGAAACAGAAGCATATAGGGATAAAACTAAACATTTCTGGTAGGAACCTGAGGTAGATGCATTGCTTGAATTGAGAATACCCATAGAGAGGACTGATGCACAACTGGTTTTTTTTATATGTCAATTCCAAAACTAACGAAAGGAAAGTTCTGCTTAGTGGCAGAATCTGTCGGGGACATTATTTGTCCTGCGCTTTTTTGTGATTTTAAACGTTTGATATTATCTTGTATTTAATATTTTGACCGTTGAACCCACTTTTCCCTTGTATTTTAGACAAAAGACTTCTCTTCATTGAATATTTTTACCATTTCCCAATCTCATTTTCTTGAAGACCGCTATCTTTCTGGGCATTTCAGTCTCCGCTCAGCTAATTTTAAAATGGGGCCTTTTGTAATGTTTTTATAGATAAGACTGAATGTTTTCACTTAAACCTTTACGAAAGTGGATCATATACCCACGTTTCTTATCATTTTTCCCTGTGCTTCTTCTGGACTCGTTGCCTCTGCCAACGCACATTACATGCTTTGCTCATGTCTCTTGTGTTAAGAAAATGTCTCGAGAACGGCTGGATCGATTAGGATGAATCTGGATGAACGCATTCATTGGAAACCAAGTTAGTTTTTGGTGCTATTGTTGAGAATCTGTCACCCCTGAATGTATCTCTTCCATTGAGTAGTTGTATTTTTATTAGTGGAACCAACGATTGTTTAAAGGAAACAGAAGTTTGATAGTAATCGTGGCATATACCTGAAATGGCAAAGAGTGGTTGGGTAATCATGTTAACGGCATTTTTGTTCGTGACAGAAAACGTAATTGCTGCGGATCATTTGGGTAACTATGCTAATCGATTAGACTTGCTTGTTCACTGTTGAGTGGCCTTGGCTGAGGTGTGATCCCTACAGATTGTTCTTGGTAGAAACTTAGCAGGAGAATTTCCATTGATTTTCCGAGGGAAGAAAGGTAATAATATGATTTTCAATGTTTTCATTGACATACTTATATTTTCTATGGTAGTTTCTACACTCATATTAGTTGTAAATAAAGCCGTCATCTGCCAGCTGTTATTATTAACTATATAAAGGAAATAATTTATATATAAGACCCAGAGAGAGCATGAAAAAGAAGGGGAAGGAAAGAAAGGCGTTTAATCTCTCTCTCGCTCTCTCTTTTAATTGTGAACCAAGTCTCATGGCCTCTCTCACCCTGGGCTCCGTAAAGGGATAATGCCGTCAGTGCACCTCATGGAATACACTGTTTACTATACCTCCATTAATATTATCGTTCTTCCATCTTACTTTCCGCCCTTTCCTAACAATTGTTTCATAGTGCAACTACGAGGTTTTCCTCCTGTTACACCTTTGAAACTTTTTACTCTAAATTTCCCATTCTTGGATGAATGATCTCATAGGCCCCAGCGCTTGGCCTTTGGCCTAAATTTTATATTCCATTCCATTCTCTCACCCTGGCAAGTGGCTCTTTTCCACCCTGCACGAGCTGAGGCTACGCTGACGTCGTTTTGATCGTCGAATTATTTTGCATCTGTTTTTTCTGCCCATTTTTGTAATAAATGAAACGCATACGCGTGAAACAACATCCAGTTTCAAATTGAGTTTCTCCTGATTCGATGATGGTATTGGTTCAAAATACTGTTTGCTCTGTAGATTGCAGAGAGAGAGAGAGAGAGAGAGAGTTTAGAATTTGATGAGCATTGATGATTTTGGCATTCTATGTATGTCATCCTTCATCTTAGAATGATGGAAAAAGAATTAATTTTTCCTTAATATGATTTTCTCGTTAAACCTTAACTGCTGACGTCTCTTCTGCCATAGAGTTAAACAGTATAGTGGTAATTATCTTCATCTTAATCTTGAAAAAATGGTCGTACTCGATAAAACAGAAATTTGGACATCCAGTATAATGAACTGGAAATAATATTGTTTTTAAATTTGATCAGGGTTATGGTAAATACCTTACTGTTAATAAAAGATAACGATGATTATAATGACGATAAATTAACGCTAAAGGTAATAGTAATGATAATTAGAAATATGGCCAGAATTACTATATTCATTATGACGCTATGCTTCAAGAATTTACGTAACAATAATCAGTAGTGTTAGTTGGCTTTAAGTTTCCTGCGGTAATGTTTATTATCAAGTTAAATATAATTATTATCAACGTGAATCCTTCATCCAGACTGATCTTACTTGACTACTTGTAGCTATTACACCGGTCCTTTTATGATTTTAGGCGGCACTTACACGGGGATTCTTATCAGGTCTTTCTCTTTCGGAATTTGGCAGCCATAACACGAGGAGATACGGCTCGGTTTTCATTCATAGGAGAGAGAGAGAGAGAGAGAGAGAGAGAGAGAGAGAGAGAGAGAGAGAGAGAGTCCATCCCTCTATCCATATTGGTTCCACATTGCCTGTGACATCGTGACTCGGGGCGAAACCAATTTATGCTTCTGATGGATCCCCATCGTATAAAGATCTTATCAGGACGTCTCTCTCTCTCTCTCTCTCTCTCTCTCTCTCTCTCTCTCTCTCTCTCTCTCTCAGAGAAGTGAGCACTGAAGGAGGCGGAGGAGGAGGACTGGGGAAACGATCATTGGAGAACGACGAGGAGGGGAAAGGGTAAAAAGTATCCTTTAAGAGGATGATACCCAATTTCACAAGAGCTGTATATTTAGGTGGGAGAGCACCTTTTGAGGTGAAATTTAATGCACTTATATCTTGGTTCCCCTCAAAACGGTGCTATTTACTTGCGCTCCTCAGAGTTCGGGTTGTCATTTATACTACGCATTCATTTTACAGCGCTGCAACAAAATCACATTTTCGTAAATTGAATACGGAGTAATATATATATATATATATATATATATATATATATATATATATATATATATATATATATATATACACACACATACACTTGCATGCATATATAAACATACATAGTTGTGTGCGTGTTTATATATACTTTCATTAATATTCTTTCATATATGACTTTTGCACAGTCAAGTGTAGCGTCTCATTATAAATAATTTTTAAAGATTACTTCCTTCAGTATGGACAACAGTGCCAATTGGGTTCATTTTCTTCTATATTTGCTTCAGAATGATTGTTACCACCTTACACAGCTAGGAAACGGGCTTAATTTTATCCCAATAAAGCTTCACTTCGAAATATTGGATACATGTGTCCTGTTACTATTTACTGACCTTATACTTCGATCTCCATTCACAGACTAACGTTTGGGGACACCTGGATTTCTGTTATCGTGTATTATCTATTTATTTATTTGTCTGAATTGGCTGCTTAGTAAGAGGATTATTGACAACCACCTCGGCAAAGGTGGGGAGGACATCTCAAGGTTGTCGTAAGTCGAAAGAACTTGTGGAAGTTGCTTCTTTACGTCAGCAGTAATAGAAATGTCTAAGGATAGTTTTTAGTTCTGGATAGGAGCGTTAAGTGGATAAGGTCACTATTTTATCTGATTAGGTGTAATGGCTTTGAGACGCATCTGGGCAAAAGCGCATACCATCATGATGGTATTAGTTATTCATAGCATTTTCTGCGGATTTTTGTATTTCATGTTTAAGTAGTCTCGTAACATGAATAGCATTAAAGCTGACGTATGGGATTACGTACGTACTTGTTTACTCATAATTGAAAGCACACGCACACACAAACATTATATATATATATATATATATATATATATATATATATATATATATATATATATATATATATATATATATATGTGTGTGTGTGTGTGTGTGTGTGTGTGTGTAATTTAAAAGTAGAGAGAGAGAGAGAGAGAGAGAGAGGGGGTGGTGGATGTTATCGACTGTGGTTAATAAGTGGTCAGCTTTCCAGGAAGAGAGAGAGCGGATGTCATTATTAGAACGTTTTTGCTCGTTACAGTTTTGAAAAGTTATTCAACACCCGTATTGATCTATCGACGTAAAATCTTCGCTTTCCCTTCGATCGGTAGGCGGTAACTTCCGTATTTATGCGGCTAGAGGTGTGGGTTGGGTGAAAGGTCTGCAGAGATAAACTGTATATAAGTTTTATTGAATGTAAATGTTTTTTTAATTTTCGTTTTTCTGTTCGTTAGAAAGAATCCTTTACCCCTGGAATAACAGTTGTTTGATGGGTAGCTTTTTTTTGCATCTCGACTGAATGGGAAGTATTGGAAACAAAATTAATGTTCAAGTGCTCGCTGCTGGAAAACTCGTTATTTTGGATGAACTGGCGATTGGATTGACAACGGAGTGGAGGATGGAAAAATTAATAACAGATATTGAATAAAATTGAGACTAGAATTGGGCAGGCAGCGTTGAAATATAAAAATGATACAAGAAGTTATTAGAAAAAATGAAGTGGGAAAATGATTGCTAGAAAACTACAAAAGGTGAAAATCAAGACTTATGTTAGAAATAGAGACGATTGGTAACAGTGGATGGAAAATGGAAATGAACTGCCTTGCGAAATTCCAGTGTTTATTTCTAAAGACCAAGTGACGAGTAAGCTATGGCGTATATTCCATACTGTATATTGTTACTGTAATTTGGAGCATTGATTTCATTTGCTTGAATAGCTTGGTCACATAGGTTCTCTCTGTTGCACAATGGTATGAAAATTCTTCTCTGTACGATAAATTTCCTCTTATTTTGTAATAGTCTTTATTTAGTGCGCTAATTCTTCGAAGGGAGCAAGTAAACCCTTCACCCTTCTAGCAAGGTTTCATAAAAGGAAACAACAAAGATTAGAAATAAAGAGTGAAATTAAATGCGAATAAAATAAATATTAGTTAGTGGGTAATAGCCAAGATTTTCTAGACTACACCATCAAACACTTAATATTAGATAATTATATGTAGTTAATTCTAACACCCTCGTTTTTCCTTCTGTGTTCAGTGCCACACAGTTTTATTCCTGTTGGGACCAAATTGTAGATCTTCCAAATCGTATAACTGAATCGTTTGAATAGTTGGAACGTAAGAAGTTCAGATTTGGTGCAAATGCATTTTAGTTGAACATGTTGACTTGCGTCTCACTTCACAATTTGTTATTATTCTCATTTACGTGCTGTTTTCCCTGTTTGTGCCCGAGGACTTAGCATTTTGCTTTTCCACCTAGGGTTGCAGATATAATACCCTCCCCCCCCCACAAGAAAGTAATCAAACTGGAGGAACGGTATCAAGGTTTTCAAGTTGCATTTGTCATTAGTCCTCACTGACAAACGTTATTCCTATTATATAACCCTAATATAATATAGCTTCACAATCCATCAGTAAACTCGGTAGTCAGCTGGGTTGGTGAGTCGTCCATCTTTACCTTAGTAACACGGAAGCTTCTTCATAATTAGCCTCAGTTCAGTATACAAGTTTAGCCTTACCAGAAGGTGGAAAGCACGCTATTGTTTTTCAGTTTTTCTTTATGGTGGTTGTGCTGGAGTAGAGCAGTTTTGCTCCACCTCCGTTTACTGAAAATATTATCAAATATATTGTCATTTTCATGTCATTTGTTATGGTTAGGTTCATGAATAGCCGCTGATTTTTTTTCTACCAACGCTTATAGGACATGTTTTGTACACATACACAACATATATATATATATATATATGCATGTATGTATGTATGTATGTATACATATGCAACATTGAGCCGCTTACCCTAGAAAGGCTTGGCTCGGGAGACAAGCAATGAGAACGGACACTGCAACATTCAAGCTTTAGCAGATGAATCGTGGATGAGCCCTTGTGTAGAAATATCCCTCTAAATTAACCTTTTCATGCACCTAAGCTGGAGGCTCGTCAGCAGCCTGTCAAACCCTCTTATACCCACGACACCATTCACCTCTATCACATACTCTGGCATTCGATAGATACTGAGGTTCTCCCTATCTGTTGCCTCTCTCAGTCCATCTATCCTACAATTTATTGGTCTTCTCGTCCTCCTTCAAAAAATTATGATTTACACATTCTTATTATCAACTTTTGCTATCACAGTTGATCCCTAATACTCTTTTCTTGCCGAGACTGACCAAATTTGCTGGAATGTAATATCACACACACACATATATATATACACAACACATATATATATATATATATATATATATATATATATATATATATATATATATATATATATACACATACATACTGTATATATGTAATATATACACATTTATATATAGTGCGTGCATGCGTGCTCTTTATGAGTGTGTTTGTAAATAATACGTGCATATAGTTTATGTGCTGTACATACATTCAGTAGAGTTGTGTTCCCTGGCAAACGGTCTGTTTTTTAAACATTTATCAAAGCGATTGACATAGAGGCTTAAGCCGCTTGTCGTAGGATGAAAGGTGGTTTTACCTGGTGGCAAAAAATGATGAAGTAAAAAGTAACATTTCGTGGACTAATTCGAGCTTATGTGCTTCGTATTATGCAATTGAGCTTGCCGCTGCTTTGTCAATTTTTCTGAGATACTTTTTAATGTAATTTCTCTCTCTCTCTCTCTCTCTCTCTCTCTCTCTCTCTCTCTCTCTCTCTCTCTCTCTCTCTCTCTCTCTCTCTCTCTCGTTTTTAAAACAAATAATTTTGAATTTCATGGGTCCATTTATAGTTGTATTGTGATGTTAGGCGGAAAAGAGACAATATACAGTGCAAAAAGGGATGTTTGAATATTTTTGGGGATCCAAATTAGCAGTGTTAATAAATGGTTTTATTATCAGTGATTGTTATCATGTAAGGAAATTTGTTGTTGTATATACAAGAGCACAAGAAAATTTGCGTAAGGAAGGGGTTATGTATGTAAAATTCTTGGGTAGAGTCAGCTGCAATGTTTGTGGATATAGGAAGGTAGGGAAGGGTGGATAAAAACAGTAATTGGTGGGATGAAGCAATAAGAGGATTAGTAAAGAGAAGAAATTTTTTTTTAGATGAGCAGTTGCATGCTGGAAGAGAAGACCATAAATAGGTACGCAGGAGGAAAGATACGATAATCATGAAGACAGTGAAAAGCAAAAAAGATGGCAGATAGTAAATAAAAGGGGCGGGGGTGTATGAGCATAAACTTAAGGAAGAAGTAAATGTTCTACAGGTAATTAAATGCAGAGAGAGAACTTAATGAGCAGTTGGACTTCATTATAATAGATGCAAATGAAGGTACGTTGTTTGAAATGAATATTGAAATGGTTGGAGTGAGTATATTGAAAATTTGATTTATGTAGAGAATAAAGTAGAGCAGAAGCGAATAAAGGGAGAGTGGAAGGAGTTGGCTCAAGTTTAAGGGTCTTTTCAGGACGTAAGGTCAGTTAATTGATTGATAATTGAAAAGACACCAAGAGCTGACTGGAATTTCAAGTGAGTTGCTGCAACACGGTAGTGAAAGTGTAACTTAAGTAGCTTACCAATGTGGAAGTTATGTATGGATGAAGGAATTGTTTCAAAAGAATGGTTGGAGGAATAATTGATCCATTGTACACGGGTGATAGGAACAGAGAAGACCCAATATACCAGGTAAGATGGTATGATAGGATTTTGATTGTGAAATAAGACCTGAAAAAAGGATTGATAGCTGATGATCAGCATGGCTCAAGTCGAACGTCAGGTATGTTTTGAAGCAGTTATTATATAAGTTTGAAGGTAAAGGACAAATGCTACACGTTGCAAATATATAGAGTGGCAGTGTTGACTTATTGAAGATGTGTGTGATATGTAAGTATTTAAGTGACATGTGGTATTTAAGTGGCGATGTTAATGTTGAATGCAAATGAAATAAAGTTTGAAAGGTGTTGAGATGAACTATTTTTAGTGTATATGAGTGTAAGAAGAATTGCATAGGTAGGAAATTTGGGGAAGTGCAGAATAAGTGGTAAAAAGGTTATTGTATGTGAAAGGATTCATTAGTATATTTTGATAGGGTTTGGGAATCTGGAAAGAATAAAAGACGGTGGGTAGATGAAGAGCGTATACGATTCTAAATTTTTTTTTTTGGGGGGGAGGTGAAATATGGTGGATTGATGGAGTGTTATTTGGAAGGTAGGACCTTCATATCCAGGAAGCGCTAGAGTGTGTGTGCAAGATTATTGTTAAATGGTGCGGTGGGTGAAGTGATGTTCAGCGTGCTGCTGGTGAGTCTTCTTTGGAGGCGTGTAAAGCTATAATGGTCTGGAAGTTAAGACTTTCATATATATATGATGTATACTGTATATATATATATATGTATATATTTACATACATACAGATATATACATATATATATATATGTATATATATATATATATATATATATATATATATATATATATATATATATATATATATATATATATATATATATATATAGTATGTGTATGTATGCATGTGTATATGTATATATATGTGTGTGTATTTTTCTTCACAGGCAGATAGAAACTTTATATGAAAAATAAAAACTGTGAATTGGTTTGGAAGAAAACAATTGGAAACCTCCAAAGTCGAAGGGTCAGCCAAATAGGAAATCTTCTCCTGTCCTGATACCTCCATGATTGGAGCCGGCGCCTGAAATAGAAAGCGAAGATTAAGAATATTTTCCGAAAGTTTACTCATCTCTTAGATATTTGAGGAAAACCAGCCTCGCTGAGCGTTGCTAATTAAGATAGTCGCAGGGCAACTCGCCAATGAGAATTTCAGGTCCAAAGAACGTGTTGCAGTGGAGGATTTTATTTCCGATGATTTAGTTGGTTAGTTGCTAGAATAGAAATGTTCGATATATTACTTTTGGAAATTGAAACTAATGGACAGCTTGAATTAATTTTGGAAATTAATATTTCTTGAATAAATAAAATGTAAATTGTTATTATTTTATATATTGTGTGTCAGGAGAAAGGTTTCTTAGATGAGTTATTAATCAGTTTGAATTGTTGTACTTTAGAAACGTCGAGAATAAATAGAAACTCCGGCGTTTGTTTTATGCATTCATATTTTTATCCTTTTCTCATTTCAAGGATTATTATGGTTTTCTTCTGAAAAGAGCCGTTCCTTGGTGTTGTTAATTACTCGAGTAAGTTACACCTGGAATTATGAATACCATTTTTCAGTTGGCATCTAATTCTCTCTCTCTCTCTCTCTCTCTCTCTCTCTCTCTCTCTCTCTCTCTCTCTCCTTTTAGAGGTAAGTTATTATGTCTATTTCTTAGAAAAAGGATCGTTACAATGAGACTTTTATTTTTAAGGAGGAAGAATTTGTTGCATTTAAAGGCCTTGTTTCATGGAGAATTTTTGTCTCGGTAGTAAAGGAGTATAAACTTCAAGATTTTTTTATTTGTTGTTTTGTTCATGGTTATTTCCTTAATTACTTCATTCGTTTTTTACTTAAATATATATATTGATTTTGTTGAGAAACTTAGGAACGTGTTCGGGCTTAATCTTTATCAAAGAAATCTGCAAGGGGCACATCATTTGAACATATGCTAATTTCTTTTTGTGGTTTCTTTGGTGTGACATATTTACACCACTGTTAGTAAGGTTTCTCTATTGAATCACGAAGGGAAGACTTCTGCTGAGATTTTGAGGAGCTAGCTTTTTATATAAATAAATTTTTATCAGTTTTATTACTGAAGAACTTCCGTTCCTCAGGCGTCCCTCGTAATCTCCCTTTCCTTTCGGCCAAATACGGATGGATGGCGATGAAAAGTCGCGCATAAGCTCACTTACTTTATTGGATTGTCGCGTCTCATTTCTGCCCATTGCCTCTCGCACACGACTCCTAGGTTGAGAAGAAGTTCAAAAAAAAATTTTGGTTCTTTGTAAGTGACGACGTGGTCGTTAACATAACGTTAACTCAGAGCCGCCCCCCCCCCCTTCTTTTATCTGTTCTTGATATAGTATTACGTAGCTTTTTTTTTCCTAGTGGAATCTTGAGGGTTTGCGGCGCAAGGAAACCGTTGACCACCTTTATTGGACATCTGAGCGTTAAGAACTCTGTCCATTGGAATGGCTAAAATGATGATGGAAATTCTGAGACCATCAACCATTTCAAATAATGGAAATATTAAGTCTAAAAGAGTTAACTTAAAATACCTTTAAAAAGTCAAAGTTTTTGTAGTGAACAATACTTTTTCCTTCGTAAATTTAAGTTGACATATCAAACTAGTATTAGACTTTAATAACTTACAGGATTTCTAACAGATCCTAGCTTCATTTGTCTTTGTCGTCATAATTATATTCCTGGAAATCTGAGTTATAGCGAGCAATTCTATAAAATTTCTCTTACTCCCATTGCTTGGAAATTCTCTCTCTCGCTCTCTCTCTCTCTCTCTCTCTCTCTCTCTCTCTCTCTCTCTCTCTCTCTCTCTCTCTCTGTCCTGTTGCGAGCAATGGTCCTCTGAAAAATCGTAACGGACAAAGGAGAAGGAAGATGTCAAATGGGATCGAGACGATGGAGGTAATAAGACCACAGACTTTGACAAAGAATTTCGTCCTTACAAACGCTCGTCACTATCCTGTCTCTTTTCTGGCTCTTGAGATGGTGAAGGGAGAAGGAAGTTACTTCCGACGTCATTTCGAAGGAGACTGGGGAGAACGAACGCGTCGTCTAAGCTAAGGTTAATGAAATGAGAAAGGAACGTACTTCATTTTTATTTTGTTTTAAGGATATTAGAAAGTTTCCATTCTGGTATGGTAAGCAACTGAATTCGCTCTCGAGGTGGAGAAAAAAAAAAGGAATCTAGATCGCTGCTGGGTTGGTCAAGAGTGGATGTGAGCCCTTACTTTTTTTTTTTAACTCTTGGGCGTGGAAAAAAAAAATTCTCGCTGTAATTTGAATGGTGAAAGGAATTACGTCGATCGCTTCGGAATGATGTGAAGAAAAGTACGAATCAACCTCGTTCAATTTGATTAGTGACGTGAACCATTTTCCCGCGCATGGAGCGGGGAAGAGAGAAGTCGAAATTAAAACTGCAATTTATAAGGACAGCAGAGAGAAAGGTCTTCTTGTCTCACTTACTTCCAAGCGAAGTTGGCTGGAGGTTATAAAATGAAAACACCCGTTTCTTTCAGTCTTTTTGCCCACACGATACCTCTGGAAAACTACTGATGGTTTTCTCTCAAGTTTTGTAAATATATGGATTAGAGGCCTAGATAGAGTTGTTCCAGTGAAACTTGTTCCTTCGGAAACAAAGTACTGGAATGTTTAATTATTATTATATTTTTTATGAAAAATTTGACTTCTTACCTACAGACAATTTTAAATATACACAGTAGGATCTCTTGCTCTGCTCTTTTTGTCCGTCTATCAGCATCCATTCAATAATCGATATTTCAGGTATGGGTTCCCACTGTACGTCATTGGCGATGACCATAAGGTGTCGTTTGTTTACCGGAGAAGTTATACCTGACCTTCAAGCCACTGTTTCATTAGAGCCCCTAATCGAACTATTCCAAGGCTAAGGGGAACCATAATGGCTTTCTAGAGTAATTACTGCAAAAGTTTTTTTTTCCTCTTCAAGAATGCAGTCGTTCGAATCAATTGAGTTGTATTTCATTTCTATTTTTAGTATTTTTTGTATTAATTTTAATAATTCATTGCTTATGCATGGCTGCGTTTTTGTTTTTTATCCTTCGAAAATCGCGTGTTGTTATCTTGCCATGCGTTATTTATATCTTTTCTGTAGATGAATGAAGTTTGTTGAAACATATAAATAGGGTTCAATTGTTGGGCGTTCCTTTCATGCCTAACCTTGAGGCATTGATATTTCATCGTTATTGTTTATCTTTATTGGCTTTATGCTGGCGTGAATGCACGTAGGTGAAATAATCGTGAGAAATTTTTTCACCTTGAGTCACTCCACACAAACATCACACTTGGGCCACATAAATCAAGTCGTTATCAAGTCTCGTGTGTTTTTGCTCGCTTCTCTGTTGCAATCAGTAATACAAAGCAACGGCCGATTTTTTTTATGCGGGTGTGTATGTTGTATATGAAGAGTTAATAACTCATTTTTTATGCTGGCTTTGAAATACAAATGTCATCGTTTCTTACAACGTCGCAATTGCAACCCCTCAGTTTTTGGTGAGATGAAAATGAGCTGTAGTTTTCTCCACCACAACTTCCGAGGGCTGAGAATTCCAACTTCCACCATTAGGGGGCTGAACGTTATTAATTATATAGTTAAGATCAAAGTCGGTTGTTGGACATATCCAAAAATATTTTAATGATTTAGGCTTCAATGCTGAGTTTGTAACTAATGCAATTTGTTAAATTTTTACCAGTTAAACGAATTCATTAAATTTATAATACGATCCTTTTGATGGTTCAAAATATGTCAGCATGAAATCTCATCAGAGTTGAAATATGTTCACAGAAATCTCAGAGATTTTACAATTATAGGAAAAGATTTTAGAATTGGGATGATGGGTTGAATTTACAGTAGAAATGGTACTATGGCAGAAAAAAAAAGTCAAGCTTAATTAATTTGGAAAAGTAAAATACAGGTTTATTTACGATTTGTTGGATGATAACAGTATCATCCTGCATCTAGTAAACAAGCTTGTTTTTTATAACATGTTTAACATTAATCAGGTTTGATTAATTAAGTTGAAGGTAGAAGTAAAATGGTTTAAGAAAAAAATGTTTCGGAAATTATTGCTCGATATCTTTCCTTTGTTGAAAGTGCAAAGGACAAAGAACCTTGACCTAAACTGTTTCTTTGTGAAATCAATGTTGACCAAATAACATCACCCATAAGAGTGTTCTTTTGAATTCTGTGAATTTGTCTCCATGGTGTTAATTTTAATTAATTTTTTTATTGTTCGGCTTTCAAAATCTTCCTTTTGATATCTAATCTCGTGAGACTAGAACATATCTTTTCTTAGTCTATTTCTACCTTTGATATTCCTCTGTACTGGTCAGTTCATATCAGCGTTCCACTGCTTTCTGATAAAAGGAAGGATCAACCTTAATTAACCGGAGAGATTTGACTTACATTTTTCTCCTCGCTGTATTGTATTACACAGTTCTGCTAACTTTTCGTCTTTTTATTCCAGTGTCTTTTCTTGTTGCGATGATTCAAGTTTTCTCTTTCCTGCTCCCCTTTCTGTGCAAGCGTATCCTTTTTACTCCTTGTAATTGGAGTCTGCAAACGTCCAAAGTTTCTACTGTAACCTTCAGTTTCTGTTATCTTTTGTGCATGACATTAAGCTTTAATTGGCTTAGTTTGAGGTTTCTGATAGCTCGAACCTCATATACTGTATACTTAGACTGTTTTATTAAGTACCATTTTTAAGGAAGTTAGGATACGGGCTGTCTTATGATTAGGATTTAATAGGTTTGTTTTTCATTCTCTCTCTCTCAACAATAGTTTGACTCTCTTCCGAAGGTTGTCCTAGGGCTTGACGTAGGTCAAGTATCGAAGGAGCCTCTCGTTCCAAAGTCAGGCAGTAGAGCGTCCACATAGGTATGCTAGTCTGAGGGTAACTAAAGGAAATTTCTCCTTGAGGTATTGTGTATACTGAATGAATCTTTACTTACCTATTATGCTCTACTACCCAGTACTGGCCATTGGAGTGATGAAATGCGATTCTGGAAATGTGCAGCATGATAAAAGAATAAATATTTGACCAACGGAGAAGCCCAAGACTGCTTAATAAGCATAAACAAGAAAAGAAGTAATTTAGACTCTGTACCTCTCCTTTTCGCTTTTCGTTGCATCCAAGATGTTCTTAGAAGTACTATACATGTAAATGTGACTGCATGAAAATGATTTCGTGTTTATAAAAACTATTACAATGTACATTGATTCGAACCTCTCAGAGTGGTGAAAACTGCCTCAAGACCAGCTGGAACTTAGTATTTTTGTATTTTTGGCAGTTATTACATGGTACCGTAAACCTGGCAGCTTCACACCTTCTTATTTAACGTAAATGTAAACAAAAAATGTAACCTCCTCATATCGCTAGTCGGAAGGGAAGAATTGAGAGAAACAAAATAACTAGGTTACATTTGATCTAGTTTTCGTACGTTAGACTAGGTTTGTTTTTCTCATTTCATACAAGTTCCTTGTAAAAGAATTGGGGTTAGAAAATTGCTTTGAATACCGCACTTGAATTTCATTAAATTCACTTGCCATGCAATTTCGTCTGTTCTTAAATTTTCAAGGTAAGCTTTAATTTCATTCTCTCTCCTCCTCTTCAGCTTTGCATGCTTGATTTATAGGGTGATAAAGAAGAGAAGAGTTGTTTGTGTTTGGTATAGGTGTATTTATACCGGATCTAACGAGAGAGAGAGAGAGAGAGAGAGAGAGAGAGAGAGAGAGAGAGAGAGAGAGAGAGAGAGAGAGAGAGAGAGAGAATTAATATAAGGTTCCTCATTTCTCTCCGGAAAAAAGTGGATAAGCTCAAGTCTTGATTTAGTGACTTTAATTGTCGTATTCAGTAATAATTATGCGACCATTCGCAGGAAAAGTTAGATTGAAGAATCCACAGTGATATGCTTGTATACGAAGTTAAAATTTATCTGAAGAATTAAGAAAACTTACAGCTTTCACCGATCTTCTGTGGACTTGGTCACTAAAATGAACGGTAACAAAGAACAGTGATACAAGGAGATAATAAAAAAGATATAGAGAAAACAAGGCAATAAACGCTCAATAGCCAGCGATCAATATTTCTGTTCAAAATCCTGAGTGATCCTCGTGGCGGGACGAAACACTGATTATTTTCTAGAACAGCTCCATTAGAGCTGTTACCGGTAATGGTATCTTCAGAGACTTAAACAAGGGGGTAAGGGTGATCAAGACTTTCCGAACGTAGGAGATCGTTGGCGTCTTTGAAGTTCTTGATTCCGACACTTGTGCAAAATTCTTCGTTCAAAATAAAGATTTCCCTGAGCCCTATATTGCTATCAAAGGTGTCATTGAGAGCATTACGCGCCTTCAGCTATTCTGATTGTTCTATCTGAACTTTTATAGATGAAGTCAGTGGAATGTTCCAGATACCAAGAATGTTTAGTGGTAGCGCTTCAAACATTCCTCACATGACATGCTACCCAGAAGATGGTTTTAATACCCTCCTCCAGACGCGCATAAGACATTAATCCATGCTTTCACGTACGCAAGATATTATACCGTTTCTGTGTAATTTCACATTTACTCTTCTAGGTCTTCGTTTACCACATACATTTTGTATATACGTCATCTGAACAGTTTTAACGTTGCTTCCTACATTGGCATTCAACATACACGCTTCATCTACATGAAGGTGAGGTAGTATAACAGTCCCATGATATTAACCTTGGGCTTTATAGACACTCCGAATCTCTGCCCAGTCCATTGTGCGTACTGGGCCATCTTTCTTCATTTATCCTGTTATCGCTTTTCTCTCATCTTATTGGGATCTGCTATATTTACTCATAAATATAAGATTTATCTGCTTCCTTTCTTCCCCTTCCTGTATTAATATTCATTGCTCCATCTGCCTGGTTTCAGCTTACCCTCATAACTGTACTTGTGCTCACATTTACCTTTAAGACTATAGCAAAGTTTTATGTAGTTTTTCTATACAATCCAAACTATGATGCATTATCTGCAAAAGAAACAGCCCCACACATTTGTGACTCATTTTTTTTTATTAAAAGACACTGCATCAGTATCTGCTGTCCTCTCAACTTCCTGGATCACTCGGCCAGTGAAGATGATGAATAGCCATGGAGACATGACATAGCCTTGTCTTAAACCCAAATTAACACCAAACAAGTCACTCGCTGGGGTCTGTATTCTAACAAGCTTTGCTTTTATCATTTAAAATTTTTCTCTCAGGGACTATCCACTATTTCATATATCTTCAACATCATAAACATTGCTTCGATTAACTATATCACCAGCTTTTTTCTTTACTTTCAGACTTCTCACAAAACGTTCGCAACGACATTGGATCCACACAACCCCCTTCCATATCTAAATCCACACTATTCTTCCCCATCAGTCCTGCTTTCGTCTGTCTTGCTTTCGCAATCAAAATCCTACCATACTTCTTCACAAGTCAGTTATTCTCCCCACTCTTTCCTTTGGAACCTTTCTGTCGTCTAGACATTATATTATATATATATATATATATATATATATATATATATATATATATATATATATATATATATATATATATATATATATATATATATATATATATATATATATATATATATATTTTATGTATGTATATATACATTATATATATATGTATAATAGAGAAAAAGAAGAAAGATATTTGAAATTGTACTCAAGAATCTGAGTTTTAGATAATTCTGTATATTAGTTTTGGTGTTTTAATGTAGTTGAAATGAGGCAAGCGAGCATGATGGATGAATTTAAATGACCCTATGAATAATATCTTTCAAAGAGAGACCGAACTCATGAATCTCAAAATACCAGTCTGCAGAGGCATGAAATAAGGTTGATATATACACCAAATATGAACAGAAAAGGAAGTTTTTGAAGGCATAGGTTTTTCTTCTTGCTAAGCAGTAGCGAAAGTACAGTTGCAATGTGCATAATGTTTATTTTTCTTATATTTTATTCAGTAATGATGTAATGTTGATATATTTCTCATGTTAATAGGAAACTGTGAGAGTTGCCTAGATTTTTTTTGATAAATATATGATGATGAAGATAGTTCTTTTTGTCAGGTCCTTGTTTTATGTAAATACCAAAATGATGTTGCCTGTTTATCATGTTTTATCAAAATAATAATATATGAAAATGGCAGAAGTGTAATAGCCAGTATCTGATATTAAATCTCTTTATGATGGACATCTTTGCCGTATGAAAACAGCAAGAAGATTTTTAGGGACCATCTGTTTAGGGATGGCATTTTTGTGTTTATTCATGAAAGCAACAGAAGTATATACTGCTGATACAACAGAATAATATTAAGGCTGCAGGAGTAATATTCCTCTAAAGAAAATCTTGGATGGCTTCTGTGCGTTTAAGTTATTTGCAGTGGAAGAAATTCTCTCTCTCTCTCGTTTATAAAAGATAGAGCCTACACCTGAAAGGTAAACATTCCTTCAGTTATTTTCATGAACAAAGTCCTTTAAAAATAAGGTATCCAGATAATAAAGAGGCGATAAGGAAAACAGGTATTCTTTCAAGAAAACATTACCACTGATCTTAATAACTTAAGAAATATTACTTCCAACGTCGCCTTCTTAAATTACTTGAAAAGAAATTTCCATTACGGTATCTATAAATATTATTTTGATTTATAGATTACGTATATTTTTCCCTCAAAAATGGAAAAATTACACGATTTTCAAACACCGTTTACAAATCGGTATTTGAAAATCGTGTAATTTTTCCCTTTTTGTGGTAAAAATAGACGTAATCTATAAATCAAAATAATATTTATAGATACCGTAATGGAAGTTTCTTTTTAAGTAGTTTAAGAA
>NC_089761.1:46109272-46169272 GCF_040412425.1 Macrobrachium rosenbergii | reverse complement strand
TGTTTGCAAGAGGAAAAAGAAAAAGATGAAAATAAAGTAAGAGCAAGGTTATGAGGATAAGTGGAAACAAAGAAAACGTAAAAACTGTTTATCTCTCTCGATAACTTACCTTCTATACCATGATTTCTCGTCACCCTCAGCATTCCCTCTTTATGAAATCTTTCTAGGCGTGGAACCAGGTATGTTAGAAGCTTAATAGGTTTTCGAAGAAAAACTTTCATTTTCTCTGGCAGATTTTTTTGAAATATTTTCCTGCCACCTCTTAGATGACCTCGCTTCTCTTGGAGAGTCATTGCTCTCTTGGAAGATGCCTTCTCTTGGAGGATGATTTTGCGTTTACAAGGCTGTTTTTCTCTGCAGAAGATCCTTTCTCTCTCAGCTCATCTATTTTCTCTCTTAAGGATTGTCGTTTCCTTAGTGGACCTATCCCTTTTAAGGCGGTCTATCTCTTCGCGATGATTGTGTTAATGTCAAATTATTTTTCATAATCTGCGAAGCTTACAAGAGATTTTACTGCCTTTATTGAGTTTTTCATGTTTAACCCTTTCTTTTCAGTTCCATCTCTGGGAAATTCTCCGCATCTTAAACGATCGTATTTCCCTTTAGAGAATCTTCCTTCTCTTAGAAATCGTTTTCCTTTTTTCGACTCTACAGATTTTACCGTGAATTTCTCACTTCGTTTTATGGAATCGCCAAGGCTTTATCGCTTTGCAGGGAAATTGGAAAGCAAATTAACCATTCTGAAATTCGTCGAAGCGAGTAAACGGACCTTTGACAGGATTATTTGGTAAAAAAAAAAAAAATGGCTGACGTTTTGAAGAACACTTTTATATTTCTTTTATAGAAAAAAGATTGTCACATGGGATGCGTCGGCTTGCTCTCTACTTTTTAAATTGTTTGAAAGGAAACAAGTTTTATTTCGTAATCTTCTCTAATATATTTTTACTATCTTTTCTTTCCTAGTTTTATTCTTCGTCGGGGCATTTATATTTTCATCGTATATAAGTAGAATGTCTGAATGGTTGACAATAGAATCCGTTTATTTTACATTGTCGTAATTATAATCGAAGTCTGTTTAAACAGATGAACTAGTTAAAAGAAATTTACTGGGGTTATTATGACGTTTTCTCTTGAATAAATTCTTTACATTTCTTAATACGGTTCCTGTTCAGGCTCTCCAGTCATGAATTCCTCCAAACGTTTTATGAGTAGTAGCAGTAGGTTCATATACTAAAATCTTTAACGTTTGTGCCTCAACTCTCTTCTTGAAAGAACCTA
The DNA here is from genome assembly GCF_040412425.1 of Macrobrachium rosenbergii. Taxonomy (NCBI): domain Eukaryota; kingdom Metazoa; phylum Arthropoda; class Malacostraca; order Decapoda; family Palaemonidae; genus Macrobrachium; species Macrobrachium rosenbergii. Next base: position 46,167,994 of record NC_089761.1, on the reverse strand, counting down.
ACTTCCATTTATTTATCAAAAAACATTGAATATTTCCCCGGCAGGGAGAGACAGCAGTCTCTCTCTCTCTCTCTCTCTCTCTCTCTCTCTCTCTCTCTCTCTCTCTCTCTCTCTCTCTCTCTCTCTCTCTCCAAAAATAACCTTCTTCAGTTATTTACTGTCAGGCTATCAGTTAATACAAGTTTTCATTAACCTTAACTTTCGTTAGGTCCTCTTCCGTAAGTTGTACTCCTTTTCATGTGAAGCCTCGTGTAATGTTATTGCTTTCATTTTACGATTGAAATTACCGGTGCTTTCAAATGTGCAGCTAAATTAAGAAAGAAATTACTCACAAAGCTTCCTAAAGCAAGTGACGAATACTTACAGAGCTAAACTTTCAACTCACTAGATAAATGTTCACTTAATTCTAAAAAAAATCTATTTTTCCCTTAAACTCTGCTATTTAGGTAATGTGTGATAACTTTCTCCAGTAGTTTACCGACCTTCTGTTTATTGGATTATAAAACTTAACAAAACAATGTTCTTCCTGAAATATGTGATTCAAGCTTCGTTTCGTAATCTATTGTCATTTTTTAATTTTACATAAAGCTCTTTAAGAACCGCCTAAATTGTTTATGTTTACGTTATTGTCAATAGTGTTAAATTAGGTGCCCTCATAAAATTGTTTGATTTGATATTTTTTATCTTTAACAGAGATTTTTTTTTTCATTGTTAAAGGTTCCGATATCTGATTTTCCTCTTAATTAGCATCTTAGAAATCTGTTATGGTGCTCTTTTATGACAGATTTCAGACCTGTAAACTCATTATCACCTCTGTATACAGTAGTATCTGAGAAGGACTGGCTACTCAACCCGTGTCGTCTAATTATTGTCACTTTTCTCTATGGTCTTTTAGGAGGGCTGACTATTCTAACGTTCTGTTTCACAAAAAAAAAAAAAAAAAAAAAAAAAATATATATATATATATATTTATATATATATATATATATATATATATATATATATATATATATATATATATATATATATACACATATATATATTTGTAACCTAAAGTATTAATTGTCACAGGTGCAGTCTGATTTCTTAGATGAAAATTCAATTATCTAAGCATGAAACTCTGTGTCATGTGTCATTCTTATCGAAATTTCTAAAAGGATAAGTATTTAAACATCTGATATTTCCTGTGATCGTTTTTGAGGACAGAAATGAGGTGTCTGTTTTTATAAGTACTTGTAGACAGAGAGAGAGAGAGAGAGAGAGAGAGAGCAGGCGGCATCTAACCAGGAACAAGTGTTTGTCCATGTGGCATTTGAACAAGACTGAGAAACGGCCGAATTTTAGCTTTTTTTGCTCTCTCTCTCTCTCTCTCTCTCTCTCTCTCTCTCTCTCTCTCTCTCTCTCTCTCTCTCTCTGTTGGTATCTGCTTTTCTTGGCCATAAGTAAGTATGAGAGTGACGTCTTGATGTAATGTGAATAGGGAAGCGTTACACTCGCACGTACCCAGGCAGAGAGACAGAGAGAAAGCTGCTTTAGGGCGCAGGTTGGGCATAATTTAGTCAGCAGTAAATAAATGAGGTTGCCATTAATGTGGCCCTTGCTTCCAGTTGCAGTCTCGTGAAGAGACAGGCCACGGACCCAAAGGTTCTTGGACATTATTCATGGATATTTTTCCATCCTTCGTGTGCCTGTATGTATATTTATATTGTGCTATTCATTGACCCAATGGTCTTGAGATGCACTTCATGAACTTTATGCAGGTTCAACTAGCCCGATTGCGTATGCGGATGTTGTTCATTTCCAAGAGAAGGTGACGTTTACTAACAGAAATGTAGTTTTCAGTGTGATTTGCAAACGCTTTAAATAAAGACTTGTGGTTATATTGAAAAGATTAATTAAAAAGAGCAACACCATTTTATTTTACATCAGTCTCCCGTTAAGCCTGGGTGCGAAGAAAGATTAAAAGTTTTTCATGCAAGTATTTTATGAAAGGTTCTAAAACAGTATTCCATAGTAAAAGCTTCAGGATCCATTTACTCCAGAGAGCTAGAGAAACCTCAGCAATTCCCCGGGGATTCTCGCCCCGGCCTTCTAGCTCTGTAGGTGAATTCATTTTACATGTTAAAAGGCTCAAGCCTTATTCTTCCTTTTGTTTTTGTTAAAAGGCTCAAGCCATATTCTTCCTTTTTTGTTAAAAGGTTCAAGCGTTATTCTTCCTTTTTTTGTTATAAGACTCAAGCCTTATTCTTCCTTTTTTTGTTAAAAGACTCAAGCGTTATTCTTCCTTTTCCCCTTGCAAAACTATCTTGTTATTGGTTTGGGATGAGCAATGTTTCTTTTCACTGTTTTAGATTTCAAGTTGATTCTTATCGTTAAAATCTGTTTCAATCTGGTTTATGCCGTGTTCAATGTTGATGATTTTTTTTAGTAGCTGTTGCAAGCCGAAACCTAATTTTTTTTTCTTATAAATCAGGTTAAAATTCTTTGTTAGATTTTGCAAACTCGTTCTGGCGGTTTGAGGTTCGCGGGGATCACTTAGTTTGTTTTGTAAGTCGATGTCGCGTCTCTCGGTTTGTGTTATTAGGGGGTTAACATAGAGTGTGAGGTTCGATTAGTGTAGTGTAAATATGTAAGCTTTGTGTGAATATAAATGTATTTTTGGACGGTACGTAACGACCCTCGAGTCGAGAGTTCATCCCCTCATTTTCGAGGAGATATGTACAATAAGTATCTATATTTATGTTTGTGTGTTTATATATATAATATATATGTATACGTGTGTGGTGTATATATATATATATATATATATATATATATATATATATATATATATATATATATATAAACACACAGACATAAATAGAGATACTTAGTGTACATATCCCCTCGAAAATGAGAGGATTGAGACATGAAAGCCCGACTCGATAAGCTTGTACCCCGAATTCTGGACACGTTGCCTCCTCGTCCAAGAGGTAAAAGGCGTATGATGAATACAAAGAAAGAAGTTATGTACTATATAGTGGTTAGGACTTAAGCCTCACCAGCGAATATCCCAGTGTTCGATTTCCAAGCGAACTTAGTTCCTCGCTGGGTGAGCGGGTTCCGTTCTCAGCTACCACTCTGATGGTCGCGAGTTCGAATCTCCGACCGGCCAGTGAAGAACAAGAGAAATTTGTTTCTGGTGATAGAAATTAATTTCTCGCTATAATGTGGTTCGGATTCCACAATAAGCTGTAGGTCCCGTTGCTAGGTAACCCATTGGTTCTTAGCCACGTAAAATAAATCAAATCCTTCGGGCCAGCCCTAGGAGAGCTGTTAATCAGCTCAGTGGTCTGGTTAAACTAAGATATACTTCTTCTTCTTTATTGCTCGGGGTATGTTCGGGTAAATTCCATTGTTCCTAGTGACTTTTGCAGTGATTTGTGTACCTGATTGCTAGTCGACTGTAGGGGTTTCAGCTAAGGTGACGAATAGTATGTGCTGCCACTTTTCTCCTCGAGTGGTTTTCTGAGAATCAAAAGGCTACCCTCTTTAGGAGCACATCCCCCTCCCCCTCTCCTCCCCCTCTTTCGGGAAAGAGAGGGAGAGAGATTATATGTGCGTTATGTGCATATATATGTATTGTTTGTGCTTCATTTATTTGCATGGGTACATTACACACAATCGCATTCTAGTATAATATGGAACTTTGGCAGTGGAGTCATCTGTCTTTATGGGAAAGCGTTATAAGGAATTCCAATTAATTTTAATAAATTTTTTCCCAGGATCCCTTTTGGGCACCTCGAAAAATGTTAATGGAAGACATGTGGGGAGGTTTTTTTAATGTAACCAAGATGGCAGGCTGTTAGATTATTTTAAATTATTTAAACTTTAGGCGGAGTAGATGGTTTCAGAGTAGTCGAAAGAGGTTAGAAGTATTTATCGAGACGAATTTTCACGATGGAATTAGAGGTAAAGCCATCTTGAATCTCTCTAAAGAAGTGTTAAAGGAGATCGCTTCAAGTCGCTTTCAGTTAGAATAGAGAGTTATTAAAGGTATTAGCGAAGGGGGAACGGGAAAAGGCATCAACGTACTCATGGAAATGATGGAGAGAGATGCAGGCTGTTAAGATGTGTAGGGAGACGGGTTTCAAGTAGTTATGAGTGGCGTAAAGGGGTCGTTTTCAGGGCCCACGTATAGGTTCAGTTAAAGGATACTTTAAAGCCTCTTGACACAAGGGTATTAAAAGGGAATGGAGGAATGCTTTGGCTGAGGGGAAAACTTTTCAAGGCAGTAAACACTGAAGTGGAAAGGGATTTCAGGGTATTGAGATTGGGAGCGGAAAGGCGAATTCCACGCACTGAGTTGAGGTGAGGGGAGGTAGTGCCAAGTTACAACAGTAGAACAGTAAATGAAACTGAAAGTCATAGGATGGATATGGTTCAAGCTTTTGCATTTCCCTGACCGTTACAAGGAAACGTTCAGACTGTGTTCTGAAGGGAAAAGAACTTGGTTGGAATTTTGTCAGGCCATGCATGTTCTGGTTGTTGTCAAATCATTAGTGTACTTGAATAACCGTCTAATTCCAGGTTTCAAAAGCGTTGTAGATTTTTTAATCATATAAAATAGGTTTTAAAGAATAGACATATTATTCTTAATTGTAGTTTTCTCTCATACTTGAATATATACCAAAATGGTTTTTAGGTTTTAAAGAATAGACATATTATTCTTAATTGTAGTTTTCTCTCATATATGAATATATACCAAAATGGCTTTTATTGTCAATTGTTTCACGGGGAATTAAATATAATTCCAGGTTTAAAAATCCTTCTTTTTAGCGTTGTAGTTTTCTAAACTTATAAAACAGGTTTTAAAGAATAGAAATATGCTTCTTAATTGCAGCTTTCTGTCATACCTAAATGTATACCAAAATATTTTTTTTCCGTAAAAGAAGCCTTTGTTATCAATTGTTTCACGGGGAATTAAATACAACCGGAAGGTGTAAATGTTAAGTATAATTCCCACAAATACTTTCTCACTGTTTTCTTGAATATCGGAAGTCTTCTGGCAAAGGCGCAATCCACAACTTTGCAGCCCCGCAACATTCGTCTAATCCGTCTAGACTCGATGTTCTACACTTTCTGTTGTCTGGAGGGCCTGAGCGTCCAGTATTTTCTTTTCCTTCACCTTCAACCTTGGTAATCCTTTCTCGGTATGTGTCATTTCCTACCCTTTTACCTTTCTTCCTTTGTAGTGCTCTTCTTTTTATTTTTGTTTGTGTGTTGTAAGGGGGAAATATTGCGAATAGAAACGTATAAGAATGTGTGAAGGGTTTTTACGAGCAATATGTCAACCATTTGTGAGTAAATTACCTGTCAGTTATTTGTTTCTTATGCTGTCTGTAACCATCAAACTAATATTAGTTTTCTGTAAAAATTCGATGTTGATCATCCACCCGCCAATCATCAAACATGCCAAATTGCAACCCTCTAGCCTCAGTAGTTTTTATTTTATTTTGGGTTAAAGTTAGCCATAATCGTGCTTCTGGCAACGATATAGGGTAAGCCACCACCGGGCCGTGGTTAAAGTTTCATGGGCGCGGCTCATACAGCATTATACCGAGACCACCGAAAAGATAGATCTATTTTCGGTGGCATTGATTATACGCTGTAGCGGCTGTACAGAAAACTCGATTGCGCCGAAGAAACTTCGGCGGTGTGTTTTTTACTTGTTTTTGTTTTACAGTGCCCTTGACTGGCATTCATTGTGGAAAATGCGTTGATAAAAACTTTCCTGTTTCTAAAAGTTCTGAAAAGCTTTGTTCCAGAACGCTTCGTATGATACCTGTTTTGTAATGTCTAGCGTATTATATTATTTCGGAAACAAGAGTGATAATATCATCATTGATATTTTATTAGAGGCGTATTTTTACCAGGTAGAATCTCTCTCTCTCTCTCTCTCTCCTTTTACTGCACAGTCTATTGATGTAAACAGAAGCAGTTATTGACGCAGAAGTTCATATATGGGACTTTTTTTTTCTTCTTCTGTGAAAAGGTAGAGGTAACTGCAACCTTTTCTGTGCGCTATCACACTACGTCGCTTCGACACAAAGAATCGCCCAATAAAAGAAACGGAAAACTCGCTTTCTGAACTGGCAATTGGGCTTTCCAATAGTCTGTCCTGCTTTTATCAGTTTGAATGGCTGTTGCAGCTCTAGTTGACTAATTAAAAGTGAAAAGGACTTTTAGACCAGCTGGGACTATCCGGCAGCGCTGGCAGGAAATATGAAGGGTTTTTTTTTTTTTTTGTACAGAGTGCGCTCAATTTCCGCTTTAGCAATTTTTAGGTTATTTTTGAGCATTTTAAGGAGAAAAGCTTTATTGCCGTGGAGCTTGTGTTAACTTTGAAAATGGAACGCTCTCTGTACTACCAACGCTCGCTTACTGTCAGTAATTTGTAGGCGGGATTGATGAAGTCAGCTTGGAAGGGATTAGGAGATATTTCTTATCTACAGCCACAGAACAGCAAAGGAGGACATTTCGATCAGCTAGGCATTCTATCTCTCAGTGTATTTGTACTGATATAATGTACATATAAATACGTATATTCGTGTTAGTATGCAACTACATTATAAGCATGTCATTATTGCTGGTTTAAGTTATAGGCTTTGTAGGTTTGTTCGCTTTCGTCCACAAGTGGATTCTTATGTCACCAATACAACTGCATCTACCTGTATGTCTCTCAGATATTTAATGTCTAAAAAAACGGTCATGAAAACTTGAAAGATTTGTTTAGAATTGGATAGTAAAAAATTTTTTTTTTTTAACTTATAGCTATAACTAAACGCATAGTAATTGTGATTATAAGCGACTCCTTTCCTTAAAAGGATTTGTACAATTTTACGCTTACCTTGATTGATTGAACTTGAATATTCATTACAACTTATTATTCAAAATGGGTAAACATTCAGATAGACGAGGCCTGTAAGGCAAGGCCAGTCACAAAGTATAGGGGCCATATGCGAAAAAGATAAAACGTCAAATGAAATAATAAGCCAAGATCAGCTTTTGAGCAGAACGAAATGTTTGAGTCTCGATCCTTAACCCAGTGTGCCTCGCCCGTGCCGTTTCCAGACGATTCCCTTTAGGTGATACAATTTTCATCACGAAAACTACGCTTTTCACAATGATTCTCCTCTTCCTTTTGTTAGGGGAAGGGGAGAGAGGGGGGGATTATGTGGAGGAGCAGATGTCAGGACGTAACAAGTCGAGAGTGAAATTGGGGAGCGAATTACGGCGTCTGGAATTCTCTGAAATTGGGGAACGCTCTTGCCTTCATTACAAAGTGAGAAGGTAAACAAGCCGTTTCATTGTCCTCTGTCGGGTCAAGGTGTCCTAGGGAAGGTATTTTGATTTTAGACATCGGTACAGTCTACAGGTTTGTCTGCTTGTAATTGAAGTTGCTGTTAACATTTATACAAGCGAGCGTCATTGACAGTACAGACACATGTACTGTATATATTCCCCGTTTGCCTTCTCTACGGTTTACAGTAAGTCATTTTAGGATGAAACAGCTAGTCCCATGAACTTTTCCACTATGGCTGTGATTCATCGCAGTCGACTGGCTTCCAGGTTCCGATTTACTGCATGGGCCAACAAGGTCACAATGCATTTTTATTTTCAGGAAACTGCGCTCGAGCTTTTTGCTTCGTGAATTTGGCGTTTATCTGTAACCTCTGATATTCTGCTGCACCTACCTGTGCACGGAATTCTGGTATCGTCATACTGTTATTTCTTTACATATTGACTTTGTTTTTACGGGAGCCATCACTTATCGCTTTTATTAATGTCTGTCACATAGTTGGTGTGTCCGGCACTGTTTGTTGTTTGAATTTAAGGTGTTTGTTTTTTTGTGAATACCATAACTCTGCAGTTGCTGTCTCTCATTTTTTTGTTCGAGTACAAGTCCTGGAAATGGCAATGCATGAATAAATGTTTTGCAGATTAATACCAGCAGTATGAAGACAAGACCAGAATAAGGTTGTTTGTCTCATGTCTCTTTGCATAAAGACAGAATATAATATTAGAGGAAATTTGCTTCCACGATGAACACTTGCCCTCGCTTGGAGGATGAACGACTGTCCTCCAGGCGAGGGCCAAGTGTTCGTCGTGGAAGCAAATTCACACGATTATGCCGATTTTTCTATAAAATGGAATTGCCCTCCTCCCTCCGTGTTTAGTTAAAACTTTCAGCTTGATGCCTCCAAAGGGGGTTAATACCGTCATGCGGTGCACTGTAGGCATTACTTTAAGTTCTTTGCAACGTCCCTTTTGGCCCATAGCTGCAGCCCCTTATTTCCCTTTACCTCCGTTCACAGTCTTTTCTACCTTCGTACTTTCCACACTCCCCTAACAATTGTTTAATGATGCAACTGCGAGGTTTTCCTTCTGTTACCCTTTTTAAACCCTTTTTACTCTCAATTTACCCTTAAAGCGCTGACTAACCTCATAGGTACCAGCGCTTGGCGTGTAGCCTAAATTTTATGTTCCATTCCATGGGATTCAACTTGCTATCGTCAAGTTCCGCTTTCTGTCATTACATTGGCTGGACTTTGTAATGGGCTTTATTTTGACTTCGTGAGCATTTAAATATTTTTCTTTTAAATCTTTTGAACTGACAAAGAAATGAACAAAAAAAATTGTTTTACGTATTAAATCGACATCTCAGACTTAACGTTCTCTTATAATGATCAGGTTATTTCTTGATAATATAACGAATCGATTACTCTCTGTCGAACGAAACTCGATCTTTCACTCCAGATGAAACTCAAACAGCTTTCTTCGTCGTTTGTATTGGCATATTCACTGTCGACATTTTCCCATTTTAGACCGTTGTTTGCTCCTCCATGATTTGGTATTACTTAGCGAAGGATTGGAAATCTTTCAGAATCTTTGCGAGCAGAAATGCTTAGGGAGACTGAACCTGTCTAATGACGGCAACTGCAGAGAGCAGCACTCGGTAGGGGTTTTCTCTCTCTCTCTCTCTCTCTCTCTCTCTCTCTCTCTCTCTCAAACTTGAGCGGTCTTGCCCGCGAAGATCGCTTACAAAGTTTTTTCTCAAGCTGAATAAAATTTCCCCGGCTTCCTCGCTCTGTCTATCTGTCTTACTCATTAAAGAATCCTTTTTGTTGAATCATCAAAATTTCTCTCTCTCTCTCTGTCTGTCTGTCTGTCTCTCTCTCTCTCTCTCTCTCTCTCTCTCTCTCTCTCTCTCTCTCTCTCTCTCTCTCTCTCTCTCTCTCTCTCTCGTGTTATTTTAAGGACTGGGGCTGCCTTGTCCTGGGTCGGAGAGTGGGTATCTGCTCATGGTGGGTCTTGAATAACGTGTGAGGTCGAACCCTCCATCACACCTGGACGTGATGATCTATTTACGAAACCAGTTTATAAATAGGACTGTGTCAGTCTGACAGGATACGACGACAGAGTGTTTTGATTTGTCAGTCAGTGTATCCGCCGTATCCCCCCCAACCCCCCTTTCGTGTCAGAACATGGAAAATATCTTCGTTTGGAGGGGAAGCTGTTCGTGATCGGTCTGATACAACGACAGGTCACGGAAGTATCTCTCTCTCTCTCTCTCTCTCTCTCTCTCTCTCTCTCTCTCTCTCACATGTACGTGTAAAGGCTTGTAAAATTAACAACTCTTTTTCTCCGTGCAAATAAATACCGTATTTCCCTTGATCTCCTGTTACTTCTTTCTAATGAACACCATGTCCTTTGGAAGCTTGAATTTCAAGCCAATGGCCCCTGTGGGCTTGTTCCATATGAATAGGGTTCATCCTCTGAATAATAATAATAATAATAATAATAATAATAATAATAATAAAATGCGCATTCAGTAAATTCTGACTAGTTCGACTCAGTTGCAGGAGCGGCTAATCGAATTAGTTAAGATGAAAACTTGTTTCTAACTTAGATTTAGTTGTACTACAATTGGTCGGACGGGGTAACAATTGAATTGTCTCCTTTATTTTTATATGTTTTAGGGTTTTACTGTGTGTTTGCTTATATTCCTGCTAATATAAATCCCATTGCTGACGTGAAACGCAACTTACAATTTTGGTATTGGCAACGTTTTGTACTTTGACCAGTTACCTTTGGTCATTTATAAAAACGTTTTTTTTTTTTTTCCTTTATAGAAGTGTCCTCGGGAACCAAGGAGAAACGAAAGCTATGAGATATTGGAGAAAATTTAGAGACACACCCTTTCAAAAAGTTATGACCCAGAGGAAAAAGTTAGCCAAGAAATCTGTAAACTTTTACTGAAGAATACAAATGCATTCGGCTGTTAGACCAAGTGAGAGTCGATAGCATACTTCCAATGACTTCAGTTGCAGTCTGCATTGTACGTTTACTCCCGAGGTGTTATGTATTTTCTATTTGTAATTCATTATGGAGGTCTTAGGTTAAGACGGATTTCTTATCGCTATTTCTTTCATTTTTATTTTTTACTCAATAGGTTTCGTTTTATTTGCGGTTTTGGCTTATGTAGTGGAGGTTTTAGAACTTGAAATACTTAAAAATTTGTAGACATCAGATTTATGAGCATCGTTCACGTTTCCTAGTTCCCTAAAGGGATGGCCTAATTAGGATTTACTATTACACCAGGTCAGTAGATGGAAAAATTGCCCAGAGTGGCTAGAATTATAAAAATGAAATGGACTTTTACGTTTGTTTACTTTTCATAGGTGTATGTATAAAATCATACTACTATCCATTTCAGGGACCGCAAGTCATCGTTTTTCTCAAATATCTTTTAAACTAATTATTTGATCGAAATGGTACTTTGGCACAGTGTACAAGACACCTCCCGCTAATTTTTGGTAATATAGTGCTTTGTCAAATGATGTTAGTTAAGGCGTTTACTCTTGACTTTTAAAGGCAAAGTCGCATGAGTCAGTAGGCCTAAACTACGCAATCGAACGTCCGCTGTCCCCCATAGACAGGAAAGGGGGGACAGAGATGGGGAGGCCAGGAAAGTGGGTTGAAGGAGGGATGAGGAGGGGAAGGGAGAGGGATGGGATGGGGATAAAGGACGTTCGAATGCATAGTTCCGCGATGCTTGGCAACACCATGTCAGTCAAGATTAAACCCCTTAACTAACACCATTTGACAATGCATTATATTACCAAAAATTAGCGGGAGGTGTCTTGTACACCGTGTCAAAGTACCATTTCGATCAGATAATTAGTTTGAAAGATATTTGAGAAAAACGATGACTCGCGGTCCATGAAATGGATAGTAAGTGTTAACAAAATTGGTCGGCAATAAAAGTGGAGGAAAATGAAGCTGTAATTTAAGCAGAGCAAGACTCATGAACCACAGCAGCAAACCCTACGAAATCCTTTGCTATTGGTCGGTTTTCTCTCCCATTAAGACCAGGAGTTTTAATCGTTCTTGTGCGCATGCTGACAAGAATTACCCGACCTCATCTGAAGTTAGAGGAGTTTGCGAGACTAATTTTGAAGATGAAGCTAATGCTTCAAATCTGGAACCTTTAGACCTGTGCAAGATTTAGGAGGGTTTACTGAGCGGAGGAAAAAATGCTGATTCAGTGGTGGTGTGCGTGTGCCAGGAGAGGAAAATAGATGGGGTTCTTGATGCTGGGAGGAACAATATGGATTATGCGGTTGAGAGGAGGACAGAATATGATCTTTAATGTCGTTAGGTGAGAGACAAATGTAACATATGTGGCATAAAAGGGTAGAAATGTAAGAGTAAAATAGAATTTTAAGTGTTTGGCAAAGAAACTGGACTTCTTATATTTGTGTGGAGAGAAAAATAGGTAATAATGTCGTTTGATTGGAAGGAAATTTAATTCATATTGCTATAAGGAGAAGAAAATAGTTTTCTTGGTGTCATTCAGATTCCAGATTCCGAAGGAAGGAAGATAACTGAGATTCTTGAAGATGGGAATACTGGAAAATAGTGAAGTCTGCGTGAAGCAAGAAAATAACGAGGTTCTTAAATATGTGAAACGAGGAGAATATTTGGGTTCTTATTGCTGTAAGATGACAAGGATAATTCAAGCCAGGAAAGAAACGAAGTAATGAGGTTCTATTAGGTTGTTAAGGTGGGAAAAGCGATGATTTCCAACGGTGCTTGAAAGCAAATAGAAAATTAGTTTGGACACGTTTGTTAGTGTAGGGAAAGCGCGGTTTTCGTGCTGGGAGGGAAGAAGATTTAGGTGGGTTTTGTGGGTTGCTAGGTGGTGAAAAAGAAAGAAAAGATACTGAAGAAACTACGATGAAAGAGGAAGAATATGAAATATAATAGCTAGAAAACCACTCTCATGAAAACAAAAAACAAAAATTAAATAAATAAAATAAAAGACTTACTTTTCATGAAACATGATTCTTTGATTATAACATCAGGGTTTGAACATTCAGAGAGAGAGAGAGAGAGAGAGAGAGAGAGAGAGAGAGAGAGAGAGAGAGAGAGAGAGAGAGAGATCCGTGGGATGAATGCAGTTATAATGAAATATTTATCTTATCAAAATTGTATGCTTGATTCCTTCTCGTTTACAGAGTATTTGAAATATCAGCATTGTCTGCTTGACATATTCTCGTTTACAGCGTTATTGAAATTTATTAATTTGGTTTGCGAAAACTGCTGTGCAGCTAGATAGGTTGATAGGTTAATTCGATAATAGTATATTGATCACTGAGTTCTTAGAGGGAAAGAGGGAGACGTGGTATCTATATGTGGCATACTGTAAATGTTTTTGTTTTAATTAATTGAGGTTATTTTCCGTCCTCTGTCAGTTAGAATTAGTTAGTTCATAATTAATTAGATATTCGTCATCCGTTGGTGTGAGTTTGCATACACAATATTTATAGGGTATCTGGATAGTTCTACTTCAGCATTTGGTCAATTCATATGATCACAGTCGTGTTTGAAGTAAATTTGTATTAGATTCATTCAGTGCTGTGTTTTTTTAAACATCATATCATTTCTTTAAATAACATGACATTCGATCAGTGTACTAAATATTTAGGTCATTAAAAAGCTGGAAAAGATTAATAAAAATTACAGTTCAACTTAGCGGTGTGTAAACTGTTTAAGGAATGAATGACTCAGTGTCCGTGTGTAAATTGTTATAACTATTTCCGACACGTGCACATCACGTGGTTCACCGTAGGCTGCAACCCCTTTAATTTCTTTTGCTGTACCTCCGTTCATATTCTCTTTCTTCCATGTGACTTTCCACCCTCTCCTCACAATTGATTCATAGTGCAACTGAGATGCTTTCCTCCCGTTACAGCTTCCAAACCTTTTAACTGTCAGTTTCCTCTTAGGTCCCAGCGCTTGGCCTTATGGCTAAATTCTATATTCTATTCTATTTCTGACGCTAAAATTACTTTATAAAATATATTACCCTCCCTTGCAAAGAGCAACCCAGGTTTGATGAACGAAATTCCCTTTTCCTCGAATTGTTCAGCATCGTGATTGTTCGTTGTACCTTCAAGAGGCGTGTGACTTTCCTTACTTCTGTGTAACCTGATTTTTGCAGCCTGCACATTCTTACTTGATTAAAAGGCCGGACCTCTCTTTTCGTGAGTTCATTCCCCAACACCTTGCTCCATATCTGCTCACCGTTTCTTTCTCTATTTAGGTCTACGTCTAATACAAACTTTAAAAAAAATATCGATCATTAAGTTTGAGTCATTGACGGGAATAATGATTGTAATAGGTAGCATTAATATTGTTATTGTAATCAACTACGCTTTATATCATATGACCAAGATTAACTGGTGATTATTATCAGCTGGTTTGATAAGTTAAGATAACGAGCCTTGTGATTAAGATTGGCATGTAAATGATATGGGAACGGCAGTGGAGTGTGACATTGTCATGCCCATCTAACTGATTGTGAGGTCAGGTGATATCAGATATAACATGTAAAATGGTAAAAATCCTGCGACAAAATTGCCATCTCTCTCTCTCTCTCTCTCTCTCTCTCTCTCTCTCTCTCTCTCTCTCTCTCTCTCTCTCTCTCTCTCTCTCTCTCTCTCTCTCAAATTCAACCTTTGTTCTAATCACTAAACAGGTTTTTCCCTTGCTCTCAAACTAAAGTTTTCAATTTTTAGTCACCATAAAAGACTTATCATATCCGTCTATCCGTCTATCTATTCCTGTCTCTTTCAGCTTGAACTAAACTTCCGGTGCGGAATCACAGTCTCTCAGCGTGATTACGCAGAAAGCTGCGGAAGTATCTGCATGAAATTTTCGGGGAAGTTATTGAAAAAATAATAGATTCTGACTGTGATCCACGTGGAGGGAACAGATTCGATTTTCCTCAGATTGTCCCAGAAGGTCAATGTTAGCTTACAATCAGGACTTCGGATTTTTCGGAAAGGTAAATAATGGGGCACGTCAAAGTATATAGTTTTTAGGAATGATCTGATGGAAAAACGCCTTCGTATGAACGACATAGGCTGCCGGAAACGTTCAGAGTAGACTGCCGTCATAAGAGATTACACTTCTTGGTAATATATGAATTATAGCCTTTTAGTTTTCTGTAAAAGAAAACTAATGAGATCGCTATTTGTCTGTCTGTCCGCACTTTTTCTGTCCTCCCCCAGATCTCAAAAACTACTGAGTCAAGAGGGCTGCAAATTAGTATGTTGATCATCCACCCTCCAATCATCAAACATATCAAATTGCAGCCCTGTAGCCTCAGTAGTTTTTTTTATTTTAATTAAGGTCAAAGTCAGCTATGATCGTGCGTCTGACACCGCTATAGGTGCCAACAACACAGGCCACCACCGGGTCGTGGCTGAAAGTTTCATGGGCCGCGGCTGAGGGTTGCGTGGGCCATTAGCTGAGAGTTTCATACGAGTACAGCATTATGCGCTGCACAGAAAACTCGATTGATTGCGCCGAAGAAACTTCGGCACGTATTTTACTTGTTTATAGTTTTATTAAGTCTACCTTTATATCTAATTTTACCCATAAATATGATAGTATTTATAATTCGTAACGCATGTCTGAATTGAATGAATGTTTAGTTATATAATTTTTTTTTTGTTTCTTACATCAAAAAATCTCCCTGGAGGTGAAAACCGTTGTCTTGCGTCTCCATTTAACATAAAGCAGTCTGTCAATAAAGGGGAAAATAATTATGGGACAAGAACAACATTTAAACAGGTAGATTACGGCAATGATTCGAATGGATTTAAATCCGAATGTGAAAGGAGGCAGCTTGATCATGCTGAAATTGTATATCACTTTGCCTTTTGGAAGGATTGGCATGAATTCTTGTGTATAATTGCCCACCGGTCCAAGGCTTAAGACTAGCTTTATAAAGAGGTTTTACATGTGACAGATTTTCGTATGGATGCTAATGTTGAGGCAAGCGTTAAGGGTAGTCAGTTAAATATGTTGATCAAGATTTTGGGCAATTTCTCTGTATATAAAATCTGTCACATGTACAACCTCTTTATAAAGCTAGTCTTATGCCTTGGGCCCATGGGCAATTACACAAAAAAATTCATGCCAGTCCTTCCAGAAGGCAAAGTGAAATATAATTTCAGCATGATCAAGCTGCCTCCCCTCACATTCGGATTTAAATCCATTCGAATCATTGCTATAATCTACCTGTTTAAATGTTGTTCTTGTCCCATAATTATTTTCCCCCTTTATTGACAGACTGCTTTATGTTAAATGCAGACGCAAGACAACGGTTTTCACCTCCAGAGAGATTTATTGATGTAAGAATCATTGCTATAATCTACTTGTCTAAATGTTGTTCTTTGCCCCATAATTGTTTTTTCCCTTTATTGACAGACTGTTTTTTGTTAAATGCCGACGCAAGGCAACGGTTTTCGACGAAAGAAAGACTTTCAGTCTTTATTTCGATGAAATAAAGACTGAAAATCTTAACTCATCGTCTTTTCATGTCTTTGTTTGCCTTCATGCGCTGCATACAATTCTCTTTGTTTAATAATTTGCAAGGAATGAAATCCATTTCAGGTAAACTAACTTCTTATCTTTCTCGTAGTGAGCATTATCCGTTGTCTGCAAGCATAATCCTTGTTAATTTCATGCGGGTTGCTCCACGATTTCCATTAGCTCTCTCCAGAAATCCTTAATCGGAAACTGTCTCTGGTCCTGTGTGTTTTCCATTTCCATTTCTCTTCCATCACATTTTCCGGGCAGCTTGTACGAGCAAGAGACCGTGCTGTCAGAAGCTCAGCTTAATTTAACAACAACCTCCGTCGCAGGTTCAAAAGGGATACTCCGCTGACTATAAAAAATGACACAAAAGCAACATTATTATCAAAAGAATTGTAACAAAACTAAATATCACGTCCGGTTACACCAGAATAGAGACATAAGCTCTTTCATCTCTCATTTATTTAACATTTATTTATATTAGAAACATATTGCTGATTTATTACCAGTTATACGTTTCGAGGACAAAGGTATTATTTATCAGAATTCATAGGAATTTCCTTCCATTTTGGATGCTCTATGGAAGAGGGAAACCCAGTAGTTACATTTAAAAACATAAGTATCTTATGACGTTCGGGGGCCTTACTAGATGAAAGCAGGCTCGTAATATATGCATGATTAATACAGGCGGTCATTAGTGAGTGCAGTAGTCTCCCACTGTTGTTTCCAGCACCGTTTAATGACAAACATCGCTATTTTTTGCCGTAAATAATAGAAAGAGACGGAAGCAAGGGGGAAAGGAGCCAAACAAAAGGTACGAAGTAAAAGTATGCAGGAATAAATGGAAATTTCAAAACCCAGGACAAATAGACAAAAAAAAGAAAAGAAAAACGCAACGTAAGAACACAAAGAAATGGGCGATTATCAAGAGAAATTTATGCAGCAAAGTTGCCAAAACAAAGTATGTAAAATCTTGAAGACGGAAGAAAACTAGTCAGTGATGAACAGTGCATCGACGAACTTCAAGTGGTAAACCAGAACTAAGAGCTAATTGAATGTGCATTATGTATCTTGAATAATTAATTGGCGTTTGCATCGAATACCCAGTAATTAAAAAATGTTGGTCTTCGCTTGTTTTCTCATGAGGATTTATTTATATACATATATTGTTTAATCCGAAGATACGTTTTACATAAGTTATTGAAATGACAGAAAAGCGTTGAAGCAGTTACATATATTTTTTCCGGAATGCAACTTTAAACAGCTTGTAGAAGGCTGGAGACGAAAATGACGTATTGCTGATAATTGTGATTTGTGTGGTGAACGTGTATGTTACTTAGATGAAAGTAGGATAGATGGAAAAACGTACGGGCAACCGTCGAAACTCATGTCGGGAGGAAGTGGCGATAAAAAGAAAATTAAGTCAAAGAAGGAACAGTGGCTTTATAGAGAAGTTTTTACGTTATGGGAATGAAATTGAAGTTGCTTTAGAGGTTCTCAGTCTGGTGCCCGCCAGCTTCCAGAGTTGACTAATGGAGCCGACGAAACTGTATTCAAGTTAGCGGAGAGAGAGAGAGAGAGAGAGAGAGAGAGAGAGAGAGAGAGAGAGAGAGAGAGATTAAACTATCTGATTTTTATTCATTGAGGTGCTGTCGTATGTCTCTTCCTTCGTGGTAAAGCCCCACCCTTCTTTCCTCCAGTTTTCTTACCTAGTTTTCTGGAGGCCTGGACTAGAAAAGCCTTTAGGCTGTTCGGTTTATTGTTCTTTTCTCTTTAAAAAATGTCTGTTTTTAACGTTTTTTTATGTTTATTAGCAGTTCACCGATGATGCTCGGTGGGAAATTGGTGAGAAAAGTAAAATATTAGACATTCATAAAGAACTTGAGAGAAAATTCAGTTACATGAAAGTAGACGACAATAAAATTCAATTACATTCCAATTCACCTGTCTGCCAACGAGCAAACAGATTAGAGAGTACGACGAAATAATATTAAGGTACAACCCTCGTACTATTATGAACAGCAGTTACCTTTTTCAAATAACTGGACGTGCTGTACAAACATTTGATTATTCACGGCTCGTAATGGAAATTCAGTGTCTCCCGGTATTCATGCGTTCTGTTTATCGTCTGCTCCATTTTGTCATACTGTTTGACGGTGTTCTGTTTCAGTGCTAGTATTTTCTCTCAGTCTGTTGATGCTTGTTGTCTGTGATACTTGATTTTGTCTAGTTTATCTTTACGTTGGTCCCTTTTATTTATTATTTTTCATCGTTTTTCTATTTCACCTTTTTATCTTCGTTCGTACTTTTAGTTTCATCTTTGACACTTTCCTTTTCTTTCTTCATTCACTTTGTAAATATTCTCTTGTCGCTATCGACTCGAGCAAGTCTAAAGTAATATATTATTAGGAAAAATATGTGTGTGTCTGCGTGTTTCTGTATGTGTATTTAATATTATACGATGATAAATAAAGCAGATGGCTTTGGTAAGACATGGGTCGATTTCCCCAAAGTATAAAGCTACAAAAGCCAATTTTCCCACGAACGGTATCCCCGGCCACTTTTCCATAACATTTCATTAAAATTAATAAATATCTTTGTATAAAGTTTACTCAGTAGATTAGATACAAATAAACAAACACAATTAAAGGATGAAAAGCGCTTTCTTCCGGCTGGTGTTTTAGGAAATGAAATTTGTGAGGTCCATTGAGGGTTGTATTTTATTTTTTGTAATGTTAGTGTTTACTTAATGTTAAGGTTTGTTGTGAGGAGAGCAGTTCAACATAAAACGTAACATTGTATCAACGAAGTCGTCAGTTTCATCCGTAAAGCTTTTAGTTTTGTACCTATGAGACTGAGTTATGCAAGTTAATACAAAGAAAGCTAACGAACGTGATGTAAAAATGAATGGACAATCTCAGATACAGGCTGATAAACAGACCTAAGCATATGAAAAGACGACTCAGTAAATAGGTCATGTACGTATACTTTTTCTTCCTGACAGAACATCGAGTGGCAAACATTCGTTCACTTACAGCAGTAAGTAAATAGGAAAAAAATACAATTAATTCCACAAGCGAACCTCAGAAACATATAGGCTGCCGCACCTTTTACTGACCCCAGCAAATAGCCCAAGGAAAAAAGATAAAAATAAGAGAAAATTGAATCGGTCGTATACGTCCGAATCCCGGACGCAGAGAGGAAACCAGATAAAGAAGGGTAAATCTGAGGTCAGGAAAAGGGCTGGAAACTCGCTAGGACCAAACACCTATTTCGGAATTTATTCTCTTTTATGGAAGTACCAGGGAACCTGGAACAAATCAGCAAGAAATCAACTTTACTCATACCCTTTGTTAAAACAGTTTGATAGTTATTGAATACAAAGTAAAGAAGAAATTTCAACTGAAACAGATTGTCGTCTTTATATATAAGTCAAGTTGTATATTGCTTAAATAGTAGTCGTATTGAATAAAAGCAAAATAACTAAATTGATACATATTAAGCCGAGACATGGCAACTAACAAAGGAAATGGCGATTTGAGACAGGCCTCACTACAAATTGCTAAGATTCATGGCTAGAGTTTGGTGGAAACACCGTCCTTCAGATGAGGAAATCACGTAAAGATGTGGAGAGTCCAGCGACTGGAAAACACTGAGCCAAGCCGTAGCTCTACTGGGAGCAGCAGAGTGCAGCTAAGACCCAGTAGGAAAACACTTAGTTTTACCAGACCACTGAGCTGATTAACAGCTCTCCTAGGGCTGGCCCGAAGGATTAGACTTATCTTACGTGGCTAAGAACCAATTGGTTACTTTAGCAACGGGACCTACAGCTTACTGTGGAATCCGAACCACATTACAGCGAGAAATGAATTTCTATCACCAGAAATAAATTCCTCTAACTCTTCATCAGCCGGCGGCGGGAATTGAACTCCGGCCCATCGAATGACGGTCTGAAGCTCAACCGACTCGGCCAACAAAGGGAAGCAGCCCAGTTTGGAAAAGGAATAGAGAGGTAAAGAATGAACTGTAAAAGAGAAATGACAGAGAAATAAATAATATGAATAACATAGTTATGTATGTAACAAATCATGAAGGTAGACATATCTTCGGGCTCAACAAAGCTGCATTAACATCAGCTGTGAAGTCAAGAGCTCCAACGATTCAACCGCATGATTTTAGGAAGATCATTCCAAATTTGGTCACCTACAAATAAAAAATGTAGTTTTTAACCTCACTTTACAAAAGGCCCAATCCTTAGAATTAACAACATATCTAGCTCTACGAGGCGTATGGTATAGTCTGGGCAGGTCTTAATGCCAAGGATGATCGAATTATGGAAACTCGTGCTATATACCTAATAAGCTGATTGAACGATGGTGCCAGCGGTTAGCACTAAGATCTGGGATAAAAGTTTAATAGACTTGGAGTTTTTAATTTAAGATGCGAGTCAGCTGCTTACTATCAAACTAAGAACGATATTCAAAACATGGCAGACTAAAGGTATATCTTCGAGATGGGCAGTTCTAAAGTGATGAAAGATTTTCGCAGTATGCTGATTTTCTTTTTCTTTATTTTTTATAATTAAAGGGGAGATTGAACTAATATATATATATATATATATATATATATATATATATATATATATATATATATATATATATATTTTATATATATACACACACACACACACATATACATATATATATATATATATATATATATATATATATATATATATATATATATATATATATATATATATAAAGTCATTCTGCAACCTAGAATGGCACCTAGAATTTTATAAAGTGTTGCATGCTGTTAAAGACACACTGTCAGTGAGAATACTAACAGTCATACTTTAAGTTTTGTTAAGGTTTAAATCCATCGTCCATATATTGCATCAGGCTAAGTGTGTAAATGGATTCAACTGCGGCAAATTTATACTCAGGAGATGGGATTGATGTAAATAGAGTAGCCTCATCAGCACAAGCAACAGACTCGTCCTGGCCAAAACCACATATCTTGCATACATGATGTAAAAAATAATAGGCCAAGATAACTAATATTAGGAACACCAGAGACTACATTGCTGTAGATGTTGTAGAGCTTATCATCAAATACTCATTGTAATCTGCGTGTTAAAAATTCAGTATTCATGCTATGAAATGGCCCACCAACTCCCATCAGCCCAAGTTGAATACAAGGGCTTCATGATTAACTCGGGCAGAACAAGCATTAAAATCAAGACCAATCATTTAGAAATATTAAGAGAATTAGGAATTTCTGTACAACCCAGTGAATTGAAAGAAGAGTATCAAAAGCGCCATGTCCCTTGCGACTACCAAACTGTAAAGCAGGGAACAGATGATCACGTTCAGCGCATTCATTCAAGTGTTATGCCAGTAGATGTCAAAAAATGTTAGGTAAAATGAGAGTTACAGAAACTGCAGTGGTGGGCGGGGTAGAACGAATACTCCTACTTCAGGTAATGGAGTAACCTTACCAATCCCCATCATGTGGTGAACCCGTGGGGGGATAGGGCCACTGTAGGGATTACTAAAGATTGTTCGCAGCCTCCCTTTGCACCCACTTTTTAGTTTAGCCTGTTACTTTACCTCCGTTCCCACTTCCATTCTCCCATCTTGCTGTCCAACCACTTCAACTTCCTTTTACTGTCTTAGTGCTGAGTGGCTGAAAGTACCACAGTCTTGGGCTTTATAGCTAAGCACTGTGCTAACAGCAATTCATATGCTAAGAGAACTCCTTTGGCTAACTCAGACAAAATAACAATACTATGGACCTAAGTAATCTGCAGTTTTCGCAAAAAAATTAAAGAGCAGTTTGTCAAAAAAGTAGTAAATATGGAAATAACAGAGCGAAGACTAGCATGGAGGTCCAGAAAATCTTGGGAAAGTGGCAATCTTGAAGACTTAGACCAGATGGAATTCAGGCAAAAAGTCGGCCGGCAGAAGAGAGTGGAGAGAACTCATTCAAATTCTAGTCCAGTAAGTGGGAAATCCAACGTTAACACGCATTAATGAAATATATTGATATTAAAATCATAAGCTAGAACACTTAACATAGCCGATTATTTATTAAATATGAAAATTTCCACACGTCTGATCTCATTCACCAACTAAATTATTGATTAACCAAGTGCAATTCAGTATTGAAGCTACTCCATTAAAGAAAATAGTCTTAGTATAATCGATATACTTTTGTTTTCACGGCCAAGTTCCAAAACAATCATTGAAAATGCTCTTTATTACTCTGATAAATTATAATATCACAAGTATGGTAAGGTTGCATCCCCCTATAGACATCTGAAACCATCAGGGATTCGAACTCGTCTGCATTCGAACGATAGCCACAATTTAATCCGTCTTAAGCCTCTGCGGATATCTTTCCCTTAACTAAATTGCGCAAGCTTTGCCCCATTAACTTAATGGTGGGGACCATGGGTTGATCTTTGTCCCATAATTATAGTATTTTAGTGGATCTTTGTGCTACAACTGTAATGGTTGGTCTTCCCCCCCATAACTAATCTTCGTTTAAATTTTCTCGAAAATGCATTGTGAATTTTTATTTGCTTCATGACCGAACTTTTCAGGTAATGTCACAGAGATGCAATATCAGTATTAAATATATATCTGTTGCAAAAAATTTAAAATGAACATCCATGCCAAGGTGATACAGAATGCAAGGCAAATAGTGATCATTAGGGGAATACAAATAATTTTTCTTACACTTGCTGTCAACCAAGCTTTCAAGTCCATTACTTCCTCACCCAACCATACCGCGTGCCGCTATCATCTCAGCCTCAACTCATATCATATCAGTAATCTTGACCGCCCCAGTACTTCCCTGATATCTTCATTTTCCAGCTTCTAGCACAGCTTCTTCGTTTTAACGTGCTTTTTCCCATTTTTATATGGGGTAAGCACGATGCCTTCATTTGAAGGACTTTGATTTGGCGTTGGGGTAGGCCGAAGCCTCGATCGGCTGCCCTGCCTGACATCGCTTAGACCCCGGTAACGAAGTGTACGTGTATCTTCTAGCACAGCAAAATCTCAAAATTCACTCAGCCTTCTCATTTCTGTTCGGTCCAACTTCTGTTCCTTCTTCCTTCTTAATGTCCATGTTTCTGAATCATATGCAATCTCTAGTCTAATTATAGTACAACGGATCTTTATTTTCAGCTTATTTGGCTTTCTTTTTATCACACACACTGCCCCTGCCACCTTCCTTCATTTTCCCCAAGCTGCTATTATCCTGCTTTCAGCTTCAGCTTCACATCCTCCCTCCTGGCTTAAAGTAGATCCCGAGTATTTGAAATTGCCTGCCTGCTTTAAATCTAGGCCTTTTCAATCCCCACGGCTCAGCTTTACCCGCATTTACCTTCATACCAACCCATTCAAAAAATGACTGTCACTCTCTTACCCTTCTTTGCAATTTTTCAGTATCTGCCGTAATCACCAGACCATCTACAAATAATTCCCAGGTATTTTCATTCCTAATCCTTTCACTCAATACATCTATACAAATACAAACAGAAATGGGCTAAGTGCCGAGCCTCGATGTAAACCAACTCAAATTTCAAAACTTTTCTGTTTTGCGACAGGCTGTTAGTATTGGTGTCCTTTTCATACATAATTTCAACCAAATTAACGAACTATTCTTGCACTTTCCTCATTCTTAAACGCGAAAACACCACTTCATTGGTATTCCGTTAAATGCATCTTTAGGTCTATAAATGCACAACAGAGCTCCCGGTTGCCCTCCAGCCCATTTTCCTGTAACTGTCTAAGTAAGGATACAGTATCAACTGCAGCACTTCCTCAAATGAAACCATACTACTGTTCACCAATCTTCACAATTTTTTTTAATCTCTTTTCAAGTGTATTTGCTTAACCTTCAACAAATGTTCTAGTATTTTGACTCCTCTGATTACCACGCTCCATAATATCCCCTCCCCCACCTTCTTATTAACCGCATTTACCAACAGATTATCTTCCCACTTAATTGGCATTCCTACCTCTTCCCAGATTGTCCTTAACAGCTGCTGTATCCATCCTTCCTCCTGTATACTAATTACCTTCAGCAATTCAATTAGCACCTCTGATGGACCTGGTGCTTTGCCTTTCTTCATTTTACTTGTAGCTTTCGCTTCTATATATGTTATCTCCATCACCGGCCCCTACACCCACCCCCTAATCCCCTCTTTCATTTTCTGTGTTTGATGTATGCAAATAATAGTCTGACCATCTTTTATTTCATCCTTATGCATCATATTTCCTTCTCTATGTTGGGTCACACCTAATTAATCCATATCTTGTCTTTGCATTTTCCTTGAGTTCGTTATATTGCAAATATCCTTTCCACTTGCCTTCGTTCCTTACCTCCCATAAAACTCCTCTGTAACTCTTTCAGTAGCTATCCTCAATATCATTTTAGCTTCTCCCTCCTCTTTATATCGTTCCTTGGCACATCACACATGTCTCGCCTTCCTAATTTTGGTTATCAGATGATGATAATGTTTATCTCTCATATGATGCATTCAGCGAAAGCAGTACCCAAATTCCTTTATTGAAACTCCTTGACGTAAATGGATCGAAGGTGTAAGAATATGAAAATTTTTTTTTGATACACATTTGTTACAGAAAATACCCGAAAACGGGCTTATGACAACCGCAGATTTATTCCGTTCTCTGTTCATGGTTGCTGATCATTTTTCATTTTATATTGATTTTTTTTGTGTTTAAAGTAACAACGCATATATAATAACTTTCAAATAGGTGAAGCACATCCAATTACATATGACCTTGTGAGGTAAGGTGACATCAAGAAGCAACTCGTATATAATTTTTTACCAATAGATGATGCATATCCAGTTACTCGTGAATTTACAATGTTTGGTGACTCCCAAACGCCGATGGCTGTTTTGTTGATGAACGGGAGAATGTTTGCCTTGGTTGACTAATGAAAGAGGAATTCTTTCATCAGGATTCTCTCTCTCTCTCTCTCTCTCTCTCTCTCTCTCTCTCTCTCTCTCTCTCTCTCTCTGCAGAATGAAATAAGGTGTGAACCACAATAGGATTTGTGTCAAGTCTTTATGCAAAAAAGATTTACCTCCTGTTACACCTTTCAGACTTACCAACTCTCAATTTCGTTTCCATCGCTGAATGACCTCATAGGGCCCCAGTGCTTCAGCCACGCATAAGCCTTCTGAATAGGATATGGATCTCTCTTAAATAACTTGGCCAATTCATCCTGAATTGTACGTAATCTTGCTTCTCGTGTGTATCAAGGCTGTTTTTTTATTTTTCACAGAAGTCAACTTCCGCTGTTAACTTTCATAAAGGGGTTGACCAGACAGTCGTTTTTAAAGACACTTCTACTTCGCAACCTTTCTTGATAATTTTATTCTGTTGTCATAATATTATGTAACGGCCATTTCAAATATACCTATATGAAACAACCACATTTCTTCTCATTCCTCCACTGTTCACACAAACATTCATTTCTTATTCATTGTTTCTGGTTGTCCTGATAACCCTGCTCTTACTAACACTAACATTTGCTTTCAACTTATCGTCGTATAGACACACTCAGCAGTTTCTCCAGCTTTTTTTTCTGTGTAAATGTTGAGCGTAATTGTCACCTAGAAACATGAACCATTACACATTTAATTTACAAGCTTTTTTTTTATCCCACGTTTGTGTACCGGTGCCATACGTATTTCCGTATCTTCTCTTATGACTTCACCCTTATGAATATGTAAGTAACCACTGAGATATTACACAGTGGCGAGTCCTAGTTTTACAGCAAGTGCTGGGGAAGTTACATATAATTTCAAAGTTGACCTTATTTCTCCTCGATGAGCCTCTCATCAGATTTCTTTTGATCTACCATAAACATATTTTTTTCCCTTTACTTTCAAACTATATAAATCTTGAACAAAAACTTAATATACAATCGCACATCCTTGTGTAAACCTACATTGCTCTTCTCTCTTCAAACATTCTGCCATCCGCCTGACTTCCTCAAACAGAACCCTTTGATAAAGCTTCCCATGTACAAAATACTTGGTACTTTTCCCCTCCTAAACCTGGTCTCTGGGGCTCGATAAATATATATATTTTTTTTTTTTTTTTTAACCTTGAAACAGACTTCGCTGCCCCCACGTAGCTCTCCTCCCTGTTCATTGACTGTTCAAGCTCGGTATCTTCTCCCATTTGTTTTGCATCACTGACTCAAGTCCCGTCTTCAGCCTCCTTATCCATATATGCAAATCTCATTTCTACTCGCCCGTCCTAATTTATGGATACGTTATCAACTCTGCCTCTCCAACTGAAATGAACTTTTTCAATTTCGCCCTAACCAAATAATGCTCATATATACCTCAACCTACTCCGCTTCTTACCATTAAAACACCGCTTTATACTTCACCGACACGTGACCAAGCAACCTCGTTTGATTCTGTTATGTCATCCAAACATTAGCATTTCTCTCACTTCCGGCCTTCCAGCGGTTTTGCAGAGGACATCGTCACAAACCAGCAATTTCATTCACTAATAATGATCATGTTGGTGGTTCTTATGATGATGATTTGCGGTCTGAAACCCTGAAAACGGTAAATCTTCATTTAACTACATTTCTGTGATTAAGCCAGACCTCTGGTTATCGATAAGATTAGAAAAGAAGGTAATGACATATTATGACTGTGTTTGATTCAAGGGCAGAAGGTCTTCAGGTAAAGCCTCGTGAGGCTATTTCATTTGGCTAATCAGATGCCGGTGATCAAAGGAAGTACGCCTTTAGTGGGAGGAGAGTAGAATAAATATTTCCCTTTGATGAGATGAATAGGTTACCTCACGAATGGAGGAAAGGGGTAAAGTACTCGACAGCAGAAGTTACTGGTGAAGTGGGCAAGGATACGATGGGGTCTGGAGATATCTTGGTTGTTTGTAGATGAATGTGAATATTTACGCTGTATGGTCACAAACATATGCGTCCGGTTAAGTGCAGGGTGCAGGGTACTGGATGTGATTTTTCGTTATATATATATATATATATATATATATATATATATATATATATATATATAATATATATATATATGTATATATATTGTATGTATCTATTTATACACGTGCACGAATGTATGTATGTATATATTTATATTATACATATATATATATATATATATATATATATATATATATATATATATATATATATATATATATATATATATATATGTATATATATATATATATATATATATATATATATATATATATATATATATATATATATATATATATATATATATAGAGAGAGAGAGAAAATGGTCTTTCAGTTTATTTATGTAATTTTGATGTGATGTAGATGGGAAGGAAGCGACAAGGTCAAATGATTTAAGGTGTATGTGCCTGTATGTTTCTATTTGTGGATATTTATCCATATTGGCCTGTTGTGGTGTATTTTGGTAGATGCACAATGTTAGATGTTAAGGTGTAAATGTATTTCAATTGATTTGTTTGCGTAAATGTATTTAAAGTTGTCTGTCAGTGATATTTCATGTTAGGTAGGCGTGGAATATTTTCCATTCACGTAGAATTATTTTTTTACGAAATGCCATAATCTTAGTACAGCCTGATAGAAACAGGAAATAGAAAAGAGAAGGAAAAGCGTGGAGTTTCAAACATGAAGGAGGCTACAGCCTTAACCCTTTAAAGATAGAACATAATACGATAAATGGAAAACAGGAGCATGGAAACAGGTCTGAGGCTTGACGAGAGAAGTGACGAAACCGCCATCGAACCAAGCGATCTCAGGGAGGCTGGTTTTCACAGAGTAACTATAGGAAAGGGTATGGTAGGAAGGACACTTCTGCATAAGATATGAGAGAGTGAGAGATAAAGAGAAAGGTAAGATTAATCGAATAGCCGTAGAATTCTGGGAATCTGTAGGTAAGGGAAACATAAAAAGAAGCAGCCCAGAAATAAGGGAGAGGGCAAGTATGAAGCTTCAGTAACCTGGACTAAAAATAAATCTTCAAGAATCATGTTTGAATATGATGTGGGATAAATGTCAGAGCATGTGCTTGGATTGACAGGTACAGAAATTAAGAATTTATTGTGGATACGACGAAGTATAGTTTCAGATTTACATTAGACTGATAAATAAGTGAATGCCCACAAAGTGACATTACCCTGTTCAACATTTTTCTCTCATGACAAAGAGCGTTACACGATATGCAAATATTAAATATTTATATATCACATTTATGATGAACTATCTGGACTGCAAAGTAGGAAGTATGAATGTATGTGATGTGTTTTACAGTCAATCTTTATTTATCACTAATGTCTTTCTTGGAAATAGGCTAGCTGTTACAACAGACAACTGTGATATTTGATTTAATTAATGTGTCCAATATTGTCTGACGTTAACCGTAATATAGTTCCAGGCCGTCACGTGTGTAATCGTGTCCTTTATTTCATAACTAGTTTACCAATACCGTAAAAAATGGCGGGTATTATGAAAGGGGGCAGAGAGGGCAATTCCTTAACGCTAAGGACGTTGGGTTCCGACTGAGTTTCCAGGGTATATTCTGCATATTTTTATAAAGCCAGTGTTTTGGGGGCGGGGAGTGCGGACGTAGAGCTGGACAATAGATGTCTAAACGTGGAGTGTGTTATCCGTAGAGTACTGTTTTACGCATCCCGCAAAAGCATTTGGCCTTTCACGCGACTGTTTTGTTCGCCCGATTAGGGTAAGCAAAATCGCAGGCTACTTTGACACTAGGCGTTGTTTTTCCAGCTTAACAACAAGCGGTTTGGCAGTGGGTCTAGAATCATTATGAATCTCCTTCAGAAAGAATTATGGAAAGGAAGCGTCGTTTTCGTAGACTTACGAAAAAGGAAATCTGGAATTCGATTTAATTGTGTCCATCTCATGCTTTGCTCTTTTATAACCCAAGAAAGTACGACATGATATTTTTCAGTTTTTTAGAATGTCTTTGTCCACATATGATGAACTGCTGTTCCGTCTGCAGGACCATACAGATCGTAGCTGTTTAACAAAGAGAATTAATTGATTGCTTGTTGCTAAAAATAATTATATACTCAAAAATAATTATATACTCCTCTTCGGACTAAGTTTACTACGCCACCTTGAAAATGAAGCGTCTGCCCTGCCCTGAAACATCGAAAAGTAGGGAGAATACCTTTACAGAAAGACTGGTAACGATCCTCTGTAAACTTCATGTCATCAATAATCATTTTCTCAGAGTCATCAATTTTCCTTCGTTTTCCCCTGACAGCAACTGGAATTTTATCTTTTGCCTTTGAACACGAAACAGTAACTTATGGGCCATCGGCTTCTTTGTTTTGTATTTTATTCTGCGAAACTGGGTTGTTTCTTTAAGAATGATGGTCTTCTTTGAAAATGACATTAATTTGGTGAGTGTGTTTGTGTGTGTAGTCAGTCCCTAACCTTAAAACAATTTCACGAGAAATTCGATGAGATTACATTCTGGAAAATCGTATTGTTTATAATGGAATTATGGGCCAAACGTCACTTCAGTCTCCCGCTTACTGAAGTCCCAAGAAAATAAAAGCTATTGTTCCGTGTGAAAGCTCCCATAAGTTCCTCAGTCAACTGTGCGAAGCAATTGTTTCTCCTCCAATTGGAGCGAAAAGTTAAGTATACCTTAGTTTAACTAGACCACTGAGCTGATTAACAGCTCTCCTGGGGCTGGCCCGAAGGATTAGATTCATTTTACATGGCTAAGAACCAATTGGTTACCTAGCAACGGGACCTTATTGTGGAATCCGAACCACATGATAGCGAGAAATGAATTCCTATCACCAGAAATAAATTCCTCTAATTCTTCATTGGCCGGTCGGAGAATCGAACGCGGGGCCAGCAGTGCTAGCTGAGAACGGTACCCACCCCTCCAATGAGGAACTCCAATCAGAGCGAAAAACCCGCTTTTGTGAAAGAGGTCTTGATATATATATATATATATATATATATATATATATATATATATATATATATATATATATATATATATGACTATTT
Organism: Macrobrachium rosenbergii; assembly: GCF_040412425.1. Lineage (NCBI taxonomy): Eukaryota > Metazoa > Arthropoda > Malacostraca > Decapoda > Palaemonidae > Macrobrachium > Macrobrachium rosenbergii. The sequence continues at coordinate 46,137,967 of NC_089761.1, read as the reverse complement.
ATCACATCACCGTGATTCATATACAATCAAAGCTACAAACATCCTTTAATATCAATTCACTTACCTGAAGTAAATATTTTCATATATTACTTGATGACTGAATTGATTAGGACGTTTGTAGCTTTCTGATTGTATATGAATCACGGTGATGTGATAAATAGTCATAATATGGCTACGTGCGACAAACGCACTACACGGTCAACATGGCAGAGGTGGGTGGATATCGTCTCCAAATGCAAAAAAAAACACCTGAGTTCGACGGGTGAGTTGATGGGAGATGGTATTCACTTATACCTCTCTTGTGGCCGACTGGTTAGTGTGTCACTGTAGTCCTGATTCCTCGTCCGTCGCTGGTTCGATCCCACGGGACGGTGGACTTATTATCAACTTAAAATTCCCTTCGGTAACATATATGAAAATATATTACTTCCGAGGTAGAGTGAATTGGATATTAAAGGACGTTTGTAGCTTTCTGATTATATATATATATATATATATATATATATATATATATATATATATATATATATATATATATATATATATATTGCGTTTTAAATAGTAAGATTACTGACAAAACCCTTGGATGACTGTTTTCTTGTGGGACCTCAGTGTCATCCGTTGCCACTTATACCAAACTACTGAACCCTTTTGCAAGCTTCTGAGTTTTGATTTTTGGAATGAGATGGCTGGCCTCATTCTCATGCCCCGAAGGATGGTAAACGTAAGGGATCGTATGTGCCAACGGCGTCTGTGATTTATGTAGTCATTCAGACAGTTCGATTTTGTTTTGATTTCAGGGTTTAGACATTATAATATTCATGTCTACTTTTAGTAAATTTTAGTATGATTTAAAATTTGATTTAAAATTAAGTTGAGGGAAAACTGGATATCGAGAATTATTTAAACGATGATTATAATCTCTCTTGGCTGAATTACAATGAAAAACCCCTTGTTAAAGTCGCTGTATAAAAGCGTCCGCTCTATTATAAACAAATCTTCCCTTTGTAAAACCGCCCCTACTGTTAACAGAATAGTCCACAATGACAAAAATCACCTAGTCACAGTTTGTGAAAAACGCCCCTGCCCCTTATTTTCTCTCAGTTTTTATTAAAAGTGCCTCAGTTTTAGTTTTCTTTAAAATAAAACTATTGAGATGGCAATATGTCTGTTCGTTCGCACTTTTTTTTTGTCCGCCCTCAGATCTTAAAAACTACTGAGGCTAGAGGGCTGCAAATTGGTATGTTAATCATCCACCCTCCAATCATCAAACATACCAAATTACAGCCCTCTAGGCTGTAATCGTGCGTTTGGCACCGCTATAGATGCCAACAACACAGGCCACTACCGGGCCGCGACTGAGTTCAGCGACTCACGGGCCGTGGCTGAGAATTTCATATAGCATTATATGCTGTGCGGAAAACTCGATTGTGCCGAAGAAACTTCGGCGCATTTTTCACTTGGTATTCTTTGTCATCAAAACGAACTCCTATGTTTTTTTTGTGGTTTGAAGCGTTCTTTGCAATTTGTTTAATTTTCTTAGGGTAAATATATGTTAGAAATCACTTACGCTCGGTAAAATTTTGTGATCAACAGAGAAATTAAATTTGGACTAACTCCGAGGTAGTTTCACGTTATTACGTGTAATGACCAAAAATTCACTGACTTGATTGCACAGGGATGGACTATTCTGTTAATTACTTCTGTGCAATATCAGCAAAATTCTGCCGACAATTATTTTGAGTAATGTCGAAAGACTTGCATTGCATTCGGGACATGTATGTGTTGTGCAACTAACATTCTCTCTCTCTCTCTCTCTCTCTCTCTCTCTCTCTGCTTATCAGCAGTATGTCGAAACCGCCTGCACATTGTGCACCTTTGCACACACTTGCGCAAACTCCCACTACCTGAATTTTAAGCCCCTCCTCTCCTGGAACTCTTTCAAGCCACCTATTCAATCCTCTCTAGGTCCTCTCTCCATATGGGGGTAGTGCCTTCCGTCATTGCACCTCATGCGGTGCACTGTAGGTATAACTTAAGGTTTTTTGCAGCACCCTTTCGGCCACTAGCAGTACCTCCTTTCACATTCTGTTTCTTCCACCCTCCTTTCCACCCTCTACTAACAATTTTTTAATAGTGCAACTGCGAGGTTTTCCACCAGTTACACCATTCAGACCTTTTCTGCTGTCAATATATACATTTAGCGTGTGTATGTACACATACGACACCTGTCAGGTGTAAAAGTTAAAGTTAAGTATATTTTAGTTTAACCAGACCACTGAGCTGATTAACAGCTCTCCTAGGGCTGGCCCGAAGGATTAGATTTATTTTACGTGGCTAAGAACCAACTGATTACCTAGCAACCGGACCTACAGCTTATTGTGGAATCCGAACCACATTATGACGAGAAATGAATTTCTATCACCAGAAATAAATTCCTCTTATTCTTCATTGGCCAGTCGGAGATTCGAACTCGCGTCCCACAGGGTGCTAGCTGAGAACGGAACCCACTTTCCCAACGAGGAACTACCTGTCAGGTGTGAATTTGTAGTTTCCAACGGTTCAGTATGTTTTTCCGAACTACGCCATTAGCATATATTTTGTGATTTCTGCCACCATGTGTCAGTCACTCGTCAGTGAGTTAGAAACAAAATCGAAACATGTCAGGACCTACACCCTGTCTCTTATTTTTTTACCAAAAATTATTTTCCAACTACGAAGGGAAGACTATAATACAGATACTGTACAAAATTTATGGTAACATTTTGTTTTCAGATATTATATGTAAAATAAATCTTTCCGGAGATTTAAACTTACGGATTTTATATATATATATATATATATATATATATATATATATATATATATATATATATATATATATATATATATATATATATATATATATATATATATATATATATATATATATATATATATATATATATATATATATAGATAGATAGATAGATAGACAGATATATTTATAATATTGTGTGTGCATATATATAAATTATTTATATATATATATATATATATATATATATATATATATATATATATATATATATATATATATATATATATATATATATATATTACACGTCTCGAACTGTCGACCTACCCGCCCAGTTCTCCTCGCTGCTTGGGAGAAAGGGAGCTGGGATTGGCACGATACACGTACACATCGTTACCGGGGTCTACGTAAACGATGTCAGGCAGGGCAGCCGATCGAGGCTACGGCCTACCCCAACGCCAAATCAAAGTCCTTTGTAAAGAAGGCATCGTGCTTACCCCATATAGAAAATGGGAAAAAGCACGTTAAAACGAAGAAGAAGAAGAATATGTATGTATGTATGTGTGTGTGTGTGGGTTTGTGTATGGGTGAAATCCATACATTTAAATCACAAAGATTTATTTCAAACATAATATCTGAAAATATAAAATATTGCCATAAGTGTTGTACAGTGTTTGTATATAATGGGAAAAAAATTTCTAGTAAAACTCAATATAGAACTTTGTTCTGTGTTGCTATTTGGCAATAAACAAACAAGCATAAAGCAAATTTTATATATATATATATATATATATATATATATATATATATATATATATATATATATATATATATATATATATATATATATATTAAACCCTGATGCCAACAGTTTCGCTTTTGCTTTGGATTTTTTTTATATGTAAACACAGGCTATAATAAGTTTATTTTACATTTGTTTTATGTTTAACACATGTTTTCTTAATCCAGTGTCAGCACATTATATGATTATATATATATATATATATATATATATATATATATATATATATATATATATATATATATATATATATATATATATATATATATATATATATATATATATATATATATATATATATATATGCATGTGTGCTAACATCGGAATAAGAAAGCATGTGTTAATTTATAGGACCAAAGTAAAATCAAGCTTATTATAATCATTGTTTACATGATAAAATCAAAGGCAAAAGCGAAGCTGTTAGCTTCAGTGTTTAATTGTTATGAACTGACAAATGAAAAACATTGTCAGTAGGTACGGAGTACACAGTTATAAAATGGGTCATACCAACCATTGCTCCCCTTATATAAAATAACTATAAGTTAGAAGATAAAATAGAGAGAATATAAATAGCATTTTATATTACTCAAAATGTTTTGGATTTTTCCTTTGCCGTGATGTAAATCATAAAAATACTGTCGTATTGAATATATTTTCCTTAGGCTTTTTCTTTGTGATTTGAGATTACATTACAAACGTGTTTCCCTGTTATCCCGTATTCCTATCTTAATTTCTTGCTTGTGATACATATATTTCGTTATTCATTTGTTAGTTTATTCACTAACCTAAGTGCCTCTCAGAATATACCAGAGAAATACAGTATCATTAGTTTAAAAATTTCGGCCAAGGAATCAAAGACTTAATAGATATTTGTAAAATCATCTCAACCTCTTCTGTGTACTAAGATATAAAGATTTCTCGTGGTTTCATATCCATCTACTAAGACTGAGCCCTATAGCATGGTCTGACGTTAATGCCAAGGGCGGAATCCTTCATGTCATACCTTAATTAGGTTAGTTAATTAAGAACCTAATGTGTTCTGTGTAGGCCAAGCTGATCTCTCTCTCTCTCTCTCTCTCTCTCTCTCTCTCTCTCTCTCTCTCTCTCTCTCTCTCTCTCTCTCTCCGCCTGTATATTGTTTTCAGGGTACTGAGGAAAATAGGCGTCCTTCTCTGTCTTTTTTTCTCCATCTGTCTGTTTCGTTGCTTAACAAACAACAGTGAAATGGGAAATGGTTATGTTTACTGTGTTTTTGAAATATTGCCGTGGAAGATGAGACGGCGGAAAGTTTGTGCTAAATAAAGTTTGATTGGGTCAAATAGAGCCTGAAGATCAAGGCGTGCTGTGAGGTTGTGTGACAGTGGAAGGTGGGGAAACAGAAGTGGAGTGAAAGATGAAGGCAAATAGAAAGGAAATAGCAGGAGGAAAGCTAAGTGATGTAATGTTCCATGTTCTAAGAAACAGAATTGAAATATGTCTTATATTTTTATAGCTGCCGGGAAAATGTTTGATGTTACTTTAAGAGGAGAATATTACTGTTCCAAGGACAGGCCTCTTTTGTGAAGTGAGAAGCATCCAGGTAGAAAAAAGCGATGTTTTGTATCTCGAGAAAAATATATGCTCTGTTGGGGGAAAATATTCTTTCTCAAGGTGAGTAGATAGTTTGTAGATTGAGGGAATGTCTTTTGTCAAAAAACTGTTTCTCAGGGATAAGATCCTTGTTGAGTAAAAAAAAAAAAAGGGGGGGAGAGAGCAATTTGAGAAGGCGAAAATTCTATGATACCCGTTTAGAAGTATAGTTACTTTTTCATGGATAACTACTAAATATGTATATAGGAGAGATCTGTTTGATATTTGGTTCAATTATTTGTAAAGGAAGCAAAGGAATATTTGATAAAACGCTGCAAGGGGAACTGCAAGGTAACTGATAGAACTTGTGATCCAGTTGTAGGGTATTTAATATGAGCCTTGTATGGGAAGTTGTGGACTAGAATATTATACAGAACTCGATATAAGGGAAGCTCTTGGGTATTTGATAGAACTCCGTATAATTTAATTTATCTCTCCTTATTGCATGCTACATAGTTTCCTTTACTTTTATGTAAGTATTTCTTCAGTTTGTTTGTTTGATGGTGTCTAAATTTTTTTCTGCGCTATCTGTGTACATAGTATTAAGTATCAAAGAAGTTCCCGTGTCTTACTAATATCGAACGCCAACGTGATCGTGAAAACACCTCTCTCTCTCTCTCTCTCTCTCTCTCTCTCTCTCTCTCTCTCTCTAGTGATGGTTGCAACAAAAGTTTTGTATTGTTAAAAGGTATATGAAATGTGATGAAAGTACGAGTATATTCTGTTCCTTTTTGGAGAGTCATCTCTCTCTCTCTCCACTTGATCTTATCAGTTACCAAGACTTGAATATTTGAAATGAAGTCGGCTACGCAGAACATGGGAGTTTCTTTTTCTTGTTTTAAAAGAATCTCGCTCTCTCTCTCTCTCTCTCTCTCTCTCTCTCTCTCTCTCTCTCTCTCTCTCTCTCAGTCTCTCAAAAGTTTTGTATTGGTTGAAATTACAAATTCTGTTCCTTTTTGTAAGTTATATTTGCAATCTTATCAGTGACCAAAATATATTTTGTGTTGAACATGGGAGTTTCTTTTTCTTGTTTTAAAAGAATTCTCTCTCTCTCTCTCTCTCTCTCTCTCTCTCTCTCTCTCTCTCTCTCTCTGGTTGTTACAAAAGTTTTGTAGTGTTATATTATATTTCAATGTGATGAAAATATATTTTGTGTATATTTTGTCATATTCTTCTCTCTCTCTCTCTCTCTCTCTCTCTCTCTCTCTCTCTCTCTCTCTCAGTGTGTGTGTGTGTGGTTGTTTAAAAGCTTATTATTGTTAAAACATATATGCAATGTGATGAAAATATATTGTGTTCTTTTGAAGACTCCTCTCTCTCTCTCTCTCTCTCTCTCTCTCTCTCTCTCTCTCTCTCTCTCTCTGATTTTTCCTACCTACCGTTAAAATATCCAAAGCCAACCAGCATTGTTGCTTTAGGGCCGGAGGAGCTCATTCCACGTGAAAAATGGACAGCTCCTCCTCCTCCGCCTCAAAGGAAAGTGGAAGTAAAAGCCTCTTGCGCGTCCTTGAAGAAGGAATCCTATTGCTTTTAGTAGGGGCTCCCCGATGCCTTTCTGCGGGTGGAGAGGAATGATTTCATGCACTTCCTGCGGGTTGTTAAAAAGCTGAATATAGGTTTCTGCAGGAAATTTTAGTTTACAGTAGTTTTTCTTTAGTTTTTTTTTATGATTTCGGCATGATGCTTTAGTTGCAGAGGTAATTGGTTTTTGTGGCTTTACTTAAAATGTGATGCGCCCACGTGTATATATATATATATACATATATGTATGTATGTATATGTATGTATATATATTAAAGATATATATATATATACACATGTATATGTATATATCTTGAAAATATTATATATATATATATATATAAATATATATATATATATATATATATATATATATATATATATATATATATATATATATATATATGTATATATATATGCATACATAACATACAGACAGACATGTACATAGGTACTATTTGATACACACAAATTATAATTTGAGAACAAATGAACATTCTGAAATAAGCAGCGAGTAAGACTTCTGCAAGCGAATAAATGTTTGGCCGTCAACAAATGCAGTTTTGCGAATAAAAGCTTGATAAATAAGCACCCGCCAGTGAACTCATGAAAGCATTCGCAATAGGCAAATAAAAAACGGGAAAAGCTGAACAAATAAACGTTCGCAAACAGCTACTGGAAAATGACGTTTTCCGAGGACGTTCCAAAGGCCCCATTATTTTCCCCTGAAAGCCCGGGTGCAAATTGTTCTCTGTCATTACCCGGGCAGAAATTGCGATGAAAATGCTCTGTCTCCCATTTCTGTTGTATGCATTTTTGAGTTCTGCCTCCTTGTTGGTTACGACTGTCGAACGGAAATAGAAAATTAACTCGCGAAATGAACATCGAAGTCTGTCCCAAGAGGCATTCCATGGATGGATTTTTACTTTAAAATAATTTTTTTTTTTTTTTGTATTTTTTAAGGTTTAACTTTAGAGGAAAGGAGTGGGAAAATATTATATGGAGGCTTGTAATACACTTACATATAACTACATATATGCATGCACGTGTACAGTTGTTATTTTCAAAGTTATATTATAATTTTTTTTAATTCCTCTTTTTTTTCAATTCCTTACTATGATCATGAGAGTAACACGCATAATGTATTTTTTTAGTTAAGTGCTTTGACATGACAGTGCTAACTTTGTTTTTCGGCTTGTATAGCATTTTACGTGGGTTATCTGCAATTTAACAGCGTTGTGTGTGTCATTCTTAAATAGAAAACCAAACGAATGAGAAATTTTTATTTAACCGCAAACGAAAGCATGATATTTTCGCCTGTTAAGAGTTCAGGATACTATTTCATAAGGATCTGAGAAAACAGAACCAACAAATTCCGTATTTTCCAGATAAAGGAAAAGAACAGTCACCAAACTGAACACTTTGAGTATCTGCACAGTAAAAACAAGACGAGTGTTATATGGACTCCCGAGAACAGGAGAAAGTTTCCTCTAGCTCAGGGCAACGCTTGTTTCAACTTTCGTATAGAAAAATGATCGAGGTCACTCAGCTGTAGGGAAGAGACGGAAATAGGGTCAGTGGTTAAACGTATTGCTATTGGTTTTATATTATGGAGAAGGGAAAATCGAAGGTATATATCATTTTTGAGAGAGGTATGCAGTATACTAAATATGACTTTATAAGGTAAACATGAGGCTCTTAATACATGGGACATAAATGAAAATTTACCACAACTGTTTTCTTAGAGGCAGATTCAGTAGTTGGAATTGTGTGATTTCTGTAAGACGAAGTTTTGAAGCCGGTTGTAACATTCAACATTGTAGTTAGTTGTAGAAGTAAAATTACACGATCATCAAACACAATAGAAGCCTTTGGTTGAAAATTGTAAAGAGAAACATTTTGTATCTGTCATCGAGGCATTGAACCCTACTTAACGAAAATCCTAGTTGAGGAGCCAAGAGCTTACTTCAGAGTATCACAGTAGGGTTCGAGAGCCACCGGAGTTAGTGAATGAAATGCTCCCCCGCCCCCCTTTTCCCCATTCAGCTATGCTCTCAAAATCGAGAAGACATGCGAAGAAAGAAATGTTCGAGATTTACTACGAACAGTGAATGACGGATAACGAAGGTACACAGCTGAAGAGGAATGGAGAGTCGAGGCATCGACATAAGCTTGTGTAAGAGAAGTAAATCGAAGGAGGTCAGGGATAAAGGCGTTGAAAGGAGATTAAGTTTTTACGTTATTTTATTAGTAAACTTTTAATTTTTTGTGATCTACTTACCACACATTCCTCGGTTATTATCCTTGATGTCTTGCTTGTCATTATTTTCCATCTGTATTTGAGGGGACGGCAGTATAGAATGATATCAACAATTCCACCTGTTATCATCGTTGTTGTCGTCTTGTTACTGTCTGTGCTTTACTTCTCATCCGTACTTGTTATAGATTTTTGTGTTAATATAATAACTGTCGTCTCTTTTATCACCATCTTCATTGACACTGTTCTCATCATTGCCTTCGTCCTCATCTTCATCATAACTTTCTCTGAAGCCTAGGTCATTATTTTTGCCGCTCCTGTTGTTGTTGTTGTTGTTGCCTTTTCCATCTTTGACACGGCCAAAATGAGACGTTGGAAGCTGTCTTATGAAACTCAGTTAAACTTTAGTAAATCCTTTCTGTTGATAAGTTTTTAAAGTGCAGATGAGACTCGAAGTAAACAAATGAATTGTGAATTGAGGCGGCGTTGGGCTTGACTCCAAAAGAGGCCGAGACCTTACTTTTCAAAGCAGCATTTTGTAAGAGTCAGTTAAAACTGAAGTAGAAAAAATACCAAAGCTTTGTAGGAGAGAGAGAGAGAGAGAGAGAGAGAGAGAGAGAGAGAGAGAGAGAGAGAGAGAGAGAGAGAGAGAGAGAGCGCATGAAGCCTCCATACTTTGGATGAAAGGAACCAGCAACTTTTAAACGAAACGCTAAATGCTGAAGCAGATTTATCGGTAGATGATTAGTTAAATAGACAGATAGGTTGATGAGTCAATAGTTAAACAGGTTGACAGATAAGTAAGTGTTAACATGGGTAAATCAATATAGGTAGCCTGGATACAATAAGTAATGCTACATAAGAGCGTCGCTTGGCATTGCCAGATATTATATTTGATGACTGACATTCTGTTGTGACATCGGCTAACAGTCATCCATGCAGATGTGTAAGGGTAATAAAGAATAAAGAATAACGTTGACAAGTAAATAAGGACTTCACTCCCGTTACTTTTCGCAGGGAATGCTTGCACATATTTCACAGATGTCAGAGGAGTATCGGGTGATTATTACAATGGGACTCTGAGAGTTTTGAAAATCGTTGGATTTTGAAATGGCGTATGCCGATGTTTACGCCCGGCGTGGAATGAATCTTGAGAGGTTTTGCGTTGTTGATATATAAAATAGCATGTATTTTCATGGAACAATTAAAAAGACCGTGAATTTGCGTAGGAAGCTTACAAAGAATAGCATTCCTAAATGTGAATTAGAAATGAAGAGCAACGAGGTGTTGCTAGGTGTTGACCTACTGGGCTGTTGTGTAATAATAATAATAATAATAATAATAATAATAATAATAATAATAATAATAATAATAATAATAATTAAAAATCCACAATTTTATACAAATAAATTGTATTAGTATACAAAAGATTAAAATATATATACAGTATAATTGTGGATTTTTATTGAGTAACTGTTTATCACGATATTGTAATTTTCTTCGCAAGAAGAAGAAGAAGAAGAAGAAGAAGAAGAAGAAGAAGAAGAAGAAGTAGTAGTAGTAGTAGTAGTAGTAGTAGTAGTAGTATCGAACAAAGAAAACTCTTCAGAAATTATTATTTTTTTTGTAGAGAGAACTGTACTCCCCTGCTGTCGATATACAGTGAATGGATTACTTTCACGTCATTCATAATCTCACCAAATTAATCGGTTAGTTAATTGGCTTACGTGGAGCGGCTCCTCGCTGCATTAAGATGAGATAACGTTGTTAGCAAAGCCATTAGGGATGGCAATACAACAAATGAGTTTTTCGTTTTTGTATAATTAGATAACTCGAATTTTATCAAGATTATTTTTAGAATACGTTTTAATGTCAAATGTAATTTTGTGAAGCGTTTTTTAAATCATTACTATTTGTTTATTACTTTTATTCCTCAGAACTGTGTGTGTGTGTGTGTGTGTATGTGTTGGCCTGCATTTAATGAGAATCGTTTGTATGTTTACGCGTATTGTATACCTCCATTTTTATTCCATTAATTTCACTGTAATTTGTCAGTACTGGTGTATCTTTTTCTCCCTGTCTTCTTTCTTTTGATGTTATTTGTAAGTACGTGATTATTTATATGCATTTCCCCTCTATGTTGATTTTACTCCTGTTTGAAGGTATTATAGTATTACGCTTCTATTCGCCCTCCGTTTTACTTTTGTGAAGTATTCATGTATTTATTCGTCTGTTTTATTCTGTTTTACTCTCAGATACGTGTGTCTCTTTCCCCTCTGCATTTGGTTCTATTTTCGTAGGTGTTTAGTTTTCATATAAATATTTTACCCTATTTTTACCCGTTTATCATTTATAGTTATTTAACGATTATTTTTTGCTTTGTTTTTATGTTACCTTGTGCATATTTAAACGACGATAACCAAATATTTACATAAAACCTCTCCCCACCCCATTTATTTACCTGTAAAGTTGATGCACATAGTTTTTATACACATCTTTTCCATGTTATTTATAACAACTATCATATACAGGTTCTTAATTCCTAACGTTTTTTACAATCTCATTTTGTATATGATTTTTATCTTATTTTTATCTTGACCTTATTTTTTATTTGTTTATAACATTTTATAATTCACATTGTCACCTTATGTCAGAGGGTCAGAGGGCTAACAGGAAAAATGAATTATTTTAACAGTTTAACATCCTTATTGTGATTAAGTTAGAGCTTTTTTCATTTCTCTGGTCGTTGTTATAGCTAGGGGCTGTCAGGTGAAAACACAATACAAGATGACGAAGAAAATTGGAATTCTCTTATAAGAGATATATATCCAGATGTTACATACATAACTCACGCACACGTTTACACAGATTTGTGACGTATTTCATTCACATTCGATACGATAACTTGGTTGTCATCTAACATTAAAGAGAAATGTTCTCTTTTATCATAAATAAGAAAGAAAGGTTGAGTCATCCGCTAGTAATGGTTCCATAAATACTCGAATGATTGGAACTCAGTGTTTAGTATTTGATGAAGAAAAACGTAAGGAGATTTAACGAGTTAATAATAATGGATAATTTCTGAAGTTTTAATTTTAGCTTATATCTGTCTACCATAATTAAGGGCAAACAACAAAATCTACGGAGACTGAGCTCCATAATCCAACAATGGACTTGAACAGGACCGTATTTGGTGCTTTTAATTTCATTATGTAAATATTTTAATCTCTATGATATATCACTCACAATAATGACCCCACGCTGTTGAATCAAACTGGACTTCAAACAATGATTATATATATAACGTTTTTGGCGTAACTTAGAATAATTAGTTTTTCCTATTAATCCTTTGAGATAAGTTTACGCTGAATGTTTGCTCACAGTAACAATTCAATATAAATATAGATGTAATGAACATAATTCCAGAACTACAAAAGAAATTTTAATTACTAGACGTAGCCAACGCATCAAAAAGTTGATGATCTAAAGTAAGTAGTAAATGTGAGTAGGTCATTAACAAACAGAGAAAATGTGACAATTTATTTCACCGCTAGAATAGCCTTGAACATGGAAAATATATAGTTTGAAACACCTTTACGAGATAGATGAAAAGGACTTTTCCGTTGCAGTATGTTGTTAAGGCAAGGTCTTCTGTAACTGAAATCCTCTTTTCATCGCTGAAGAAGACGAGCCTTCGTATCCAAGTTGTAATGCAATAAATAGTAGTATTCGTAAGATCTTGAAGAGAAGACTTATATTGAGTTGTTATGATGTATGCTGATGGAAAGGTAGCACCAGCATCACAGAGCCTTGAAATGGCGTGACAAACTTCGGATCACTTCGTATCCTAGGTTTCCCTATGCGCCTCTCTGGCGACCTGCGAAATGAGCTGCTTCTTGTAATATTTATTGGAGTGTTATTTTATCTCTATTTTTCCCGTTCGCTTTACGTTTTCCTCATGTATACATTCTGTATTGTGTGGAAGAATGTTTTTCATGTTTATTTAAAATTACGATAAAAATGATGAAGGTGATGATGACGACAAACTGGCAAATTTCGTGCTAAAGAAAGATGTAGAAAGGAGAAGACATGGCCATTCGTAGCTTAAGTTATCCCTTCAGTTGATTAACTTAAAACTTCATCAATTCAAAAGTTGTAAGCAGACACTTCTGGAAAGGAGAAACATTTAGAAAGACCAATTCTTGACCCAGGCGACTTTCAGAAGTATTGTGTAGGTAAGGGCAAGTAAATACGACAGCAAAGGGTGTTTGTGGTTTAATATTCGAGAGTATAAAGTCTCGTGTGAATTAATGTAAACACACATATACACCTGCACACTTATACACGCACACATCTATATGCATTATATATATATATATATATATATATATATATATATATATATATATATATATATGTATGTATGTATATATATAGTGTTGTGTGTATGTGTGTATGAATGTATGTTTGTATATGCGTATGTGTGTGTATACAGAATGCACATAAAGGATAAACAGAGAGAGAGAGAGAGAGAGAGGAACTAAAAGGCTTAGGGCCTTATTGCTAGGGTTAATTAAATAACCCACCGTTATTAAAGCAAATAAGGTCGAATGTGCCGTCCCCAGTTTCTCTGCTTATTAGAGACTTTACTTCTGTTAGGGATCTTCATTCACCATATTAGTTGCATTATCGGTCTGACTAAGGTTTCGCAAAAGGGGATGAAGATGATTATATACCTTTTGTCTAAGGTCAGGGAGGAGGTGCTCAGATTTGGTATATCCTGTTCTATTTACAGAGTTACGGTTTTTTCTATAATTTGTTTCGTGGATTTCAGTTTTTATTGCCTTTATTTCACTCTAGTTTTTTTATTGTCAGGTTTCGTTAATATGGTTTTGAATTTTTAATTATGGCTCTTTTTTTGTTTAATTTTGTTTTACATGTTTTTCAACAATTTTCACAGATAGTTTTTTTTTGACGAAATTTATATGAAATAATTAACTGTTTACCATGCTTCACAGCTTCTTAATTTCCATACTTAAACTAAGCCTAAACATGAGATAGTATGATGTTTTAAAGTGTCAAGGCGTGTTAAAAGACTCTGGGAAAACGTAAGCCGGAATAATGTTCCAAAGCTTGGCAGTAGAGGGACCGAGCATCCATGGGATGACTTTTTGCTTTGTTAATATAACGAAAGGTGGCTTGACAGGTATTACAACACACCTGAGTCGAGGAGGGATTCTTCGTAAGCGGAGCTGAACGGTTTCCTAATTAGAAGAGAGATGGAGAATCCATTTTTTTGGTAGACTGAAGGATTATCAGTTATCTGGCGTCACTTTTTGGTGGGGAGAAATGTTTCGGGGGAAGAGGAAAAGATAAGGGCATTGATCAGTCATATCACCTCAGATACGAGAGCAATATTCCAAACAGGTACTAAAGAGCCAAAATAACTAGCGTCATTGATTAAACTGTGTGATCTTTAGGATCAGATTGTATTGCTTTAAATCCTTCCTCGTCTCAGTGCTGCTGTACTTTCAGTAAGCGACCGTTTACGGAACAGTTGTAAACGGCTACCTTTCATTTTATTTTTGCTGGGGAATCTCATTTGAATGCTTCAGAGAGGGCACGAAGACTGAAAGTTTAATAAGACTTTTTTTTTAATCATTTCCTGTAAGATCTACGCGTTTCCTCTTTGGCGCAACGTGTGTTGTTCTGGAATTCCTTTCGACTAGAGCTGCAACTATCTTTTGTCTTTCTGGTAGTCTTTGATCTTTTCAGGACTCTACATACCTTTGTTTTCTCATATATACTGCCTTTGAGGTTAGCTCTTGTACGTTGTTTGTATTTTTATTTTTAAGTGGGTGCGCTTGTACTTTACAAGGAAAAAGAATAGGGACACTTTATCTATCGTTTTTAGGTAATTGGTAAAAATTTATAATTAACCATGTGGATCTTTAGACTCGTCCTTTCCAAAATTCCTTTCGCACCTTTTATCCAGCCATATCTATGCTTTTGTCTGCTACCTACTCATAACCTTCCCGACTTGTTTACTCTTTTCACCAGTCTATCGTCTTCCATTCGTTTCCAAAACGTACTGGTCCTCTTTTTCACTTATGCAGACCCACTATGTATGTTTGTGTGTGCATTTCAGCAGTGTTCATATATTGGTATTGGTGTATAATTAGTGGATGGAAAAAATATCCGGAGATCAATGTAATACCTTCCATGTAGAGGTGAATGGTGCAGTTTGTGTATAGGAGTTCTACGCACTGCTGGTGAACTTTCTGTGGATGTGTATGAAGTGACAATTGTTGTGCAAGTTTTCTGCATATGGGGGAGAATGTATATTTGAATGTAAGTGTGTTCTTTTTCTCCTTTTCTTGTCTGACGTGGAGCAGTTCATGGTCATAAACAAAATACGTGTAAGTTCATTTCTCATTTCTACTATTTTGATTGATTGATTGATCGATTTTTTTTGCATACAGTTTAATAAGGCTGTTATATTAAATTATGTTGATTCGATTATGGAGTTGACTGTAGATAATTCCGCTTATGCAAATTGTTCTTGGGACAATCTACCGTAATTTATTTTTATTACATAATGCAGTTTTTAGTAATTCATGTTATTAATAATGAAAAACTATTTACATAAATTATGTTACTTGGTTTGAAGTAAGATCAAAGAGGACTCTGAAATTCGTTTTGTTAATTACGAAAATGTCAGGGATTCAGAAGTATTAGTTTACGTGATTTGTTTTACATGTCAAAACTCCATGAGTGATTTAGACCCTGTAATTGGAAAAGGCAAAAGAAAAATTTATATGTATAAATATATGTATATATGTATATATATATGTGTGTGTATATATATGTATATATGTGTATATATATATGTTATATGTATATGTATATGCATATATATATATATATATATATATATATATATATATATATATATATATATATATTAAAAAGACTTGAATGAAGAGCATCCGTATTTGTTGCGACTGGTTTAGCAGATTTTTTTACATTCCTCCGTCATCGGGCAGTCTATAATGGGATATTTGTTACATATAAAATCAATAAACTAGTTAAGTAGAATAAAATAACGTATTACAAGATAGAATAACCTAAAAAGGCAGCAAAATCTTAAAATACAGAGATATAAATACAAAATATTTGTTGTCATAAATGAGTAGAAATTAAATGGGAGAGAGATATATGTATATATATGTATATATGTATGTATTATATTATTATATATATATATATATATATATATATATATATATATATATATATATATATATATATATATATATATATATATATATATATATATATATATATATATATATATATATAATGTATAATACATACATACATACATTGTGTGTGTGTGTACACACACGCACGCACACACACATATATATATGTGTATTATGATCATTTCGTAATAAAAATTGACTGTTGGTGTACGTACGTACAACCTGGCGGTTTATATGGTCAAAGCACATGACCCTGGGGTTCTCAATAGTCTAGGCATAATTTTGGTAAGGAGTACTAACCACGTGCTTTAATGGGGGTCCAAGGGATGACGCACTCCCACCGAGATGTGACGCTACATCCAAGGTGATGAAGTTAGGTCAATTATTATTAAAGCTAGGAAAGAGGGCGTGGGGATGTTTACCCTCGTCTGACCGGAGACGCGTCCGAGGTGTTTTGCAAAGTTTTTCTGATTGATTGAATAATTGACTTAGGTATTGTAAACTGTCTCAATAACTCCTTTTGTAAGTGATGGCGAGTTATACTATTTAGTTAGGACTGGTTTTAGAGAAAATTGTTATCCAGTGCTGGGTAAGGTTAAGTTAGAATTGTCTCCTTCAGACATAACCTTTACGTTTTTGTGGTATTTTGATAGTTGATCCCTCACGCCTTAACAGTTAATGCCCTTCACCTCCATTGTTGGTGCTCCCCCTCCCACTCCACCACAAAAAGAAAAAGAAATTATCAGGCTTTCTCCTTAATTTGCTCCTGACATACAAGCAAACGCCTACTTGTGACGGAAAACCTGATGGATAAGTCGAGAGCCATTACCGACCTGAATTACTGTTAATCTGGATAAATTTTAAGTATACTTAATATAAAATGATTTCTGTTAGAAGTAATAATGTGCTGTTGGTTTTGGTTCTGTTACATATAGATCTGTTGACTATTTTCCTGTATTTTAGTTTTTTATAATGCTTCCTCTTGGACTGGCTTTGTCCACTGAGATTCCTGTCACCACTACTACGAATGAAAAAATACTTTTGATTTCGTTAGAGCGATTTAAATTGGTAATGTTACTCTTGGAATAATCAGTAATCGATGATCTGATATGCTTTAACAGTTGATACTTATGCTGCACTGCTGGTAGTAATATTGTGGAAGCTTTCGTCTTAAGGGTCCCATTCGCAATTCTACAGTTGAAAGTGTGAATGTGGCAGTAACCAATGTGTTTCATTTCCAGAACCCCCCTATTAGGGGAAGTGTCTTGGTATTGAAATGAAGTATATACCTATGGGGAGGGAGAGAGACAAGGACATAATGATAAAGCTAAAATAAAAAAAAAGTATTTTCAATCAAGAAGAAAGGTCTGTTGACACAATTGTATTGCTTTTTTGTGTCTCATTCCATTCACTCCCAACGGTAGCCAAACCGCATATGAGCTGTTATTCCCGTCACGCTCTTTCTAATATATAAGGGGAAAATGGTATTGCCAAAACGAATTTCATATCCCGGAGAGAAAGACACAAGACAGACAAGGTTAACGAGACAAAACACCCACCTGCATCCTTCCTCCTCCTCCTCCTCCTCCTCCTCTATTTTGTTCGTCCTTTTCTCCATCCTTCCTTTTTTCAGGTGATTTCGAGCACCCGTTTCAGGCAACAGGTGGTCGACAGAGCTTCTCTGTATTGATTACTCCACCACGTGTTGCTAGCGAGGGGTTGGGGGGTGGCGGATGTCGGCAGGAAGAGTAAGTGTGGGGGTAGGGGGGACGGTTGTTAGCTCCGAGGGGTTACTTGGTTGTCCCGCCGAGGGGGGACAGGGAGCCTTGGCTGGTGCCTGGAAAGGGGAGAGAGAGTTCGTAGGGTAGCACCGAGGACGTAGAGGCGGGAAGGTTGGAAGGAGAGTCTGGGGTGGGGGTGCCCTTCGAGAAGGGGAGCATATAGCAGGTCGAAATAGGATGGCTTGGGATTTGCAGGAGGGAGCAGGTAAAAGCGGGTGGGGGTGGCCATCCACTGATAGAATCGGTTCTCTTCGGTGTAAAAAGATTTGACAAAGGCATGGAAATTCTGCGAGAGAATCGCTGGAGGAGAGAGAGTTTCCAGTTGATCAAAAGCTTGCCGGCGGTGCAGGAAATAGAGGATTTTTCACCTTCAGGGCGAAGACGAACGTCAGACGTTTAAAGGAGTTAAAGTTTCCTCTGTAGATTATTATTTATAAAAAAGAGGGAACTGAAAACTGAAAAACGCTTTGTGAACTAAAAGAAAAAAAATCAAGATCTTCTCATCCTTCGAAAAACTGTCCATCGGAGGGGAAATACATGGCAGAAAGTTGTACTAAAATATAGAAATATGACTTGCGTTATTCTCAGCAAATGTCCTTGGGGAAATTAAAGCCTTGAACCAGAAAATTGGATCCACAAGAGCGACCAGTGGAAGTGCTCAAGCTGAATAGGAAACGTTCTTCATATGAGGGAGGAAGAAACATCGCGCTGACTTAAAGAAGACGGATAATATATGGCTTTGTTAAGAAATGTTATGAATAAACAATGACATTTTTGTAAATAACGGACTTTCAGTAAAGGGCTGAGTAACACGTGAGTTAGAGATTAGTTAAAAAAAAGTCTAATTTTACATGTAAAAACCTGTTCAATAAAAGTTTGCGGACAATAGAAAAATTGTTGAGAATAGCAGATCAATAGAAAGAATAGATAATCCGTAGGAATTATAGATGATCAGCATGAAAAAAATCTATATCTTCCTCGGTTCACATGCCTGGGGACTTCTCTTCACCAAACAGGAGTTTGATGATTGTTTTTGTATTGGATGGTTATTTTTTTTTCTTTCAGAAGGTTTTTATTGCTCACTACTGAGAAATCTATTTCATCTGAAGATATTTTAAGAGCTTTTATTTTTTTGTGGCTTAAAGAAACTATGTCTTTAGATCTGTTTGTATGGTGGCTTATATAATCTTTTCTCTAGAGATTGTACTATATTTATGAGTGTTGTGATAAGTCTCTCTTGTGATCCTCTTTTTATTAGTGATTAAACAAGCCGTTGTCTGACGACTATTTTAGATAAGCCAGATTTCTTCAGTTTTTTTCCCTCATATTGGCGCAATAAGCCTTTTGGATATAATTTTGAAAGTAATTTAGGTAATCCTTTTTCTTTATACTTCTTTTGTACTGGTTCCTGGTCAACACTGTCAATTCGTCGAGTTATGATTTTATTTTATGCATCTCTTGTTTCAAGGGAAGACATAACTCGGTTCTCTTAGGTGTCTAATTTACTATGGATCTGGCACAAAGAGAGAGAGAGAGAGAGAGAGAGAGAGAGAGAGAGAGAGAGAGAGAGAGAGAGAGAGAGAGAGAGAGAAAGAGATTATTTTGGCCTTCGTATTGAAGTATAGAAGCAAAGGGATTTTTCATTGGAAGAGGAAGGCAAAAGCATACGTATGTGCTATTGATATTGAAGAGGGGCTATGGTCTTTGTATAGAAGTAGATAGTGGCGAAATAGTTTTTCCATTGAAAGAGAAAGGCAGGGGTAGATATGTTTGTAACTTGATGTGGAAGAAGAAGAAGAAAGAAAGAGAGAGAGAGAGAGAGAGAGAGAGAGAGAGAGAGAGAGAGAGAGAGATGCGAAGTAATTCGAATTCGATCTCCAGAAAGAATCAGGTATCTTGCTTGGGTGGCAGACGTCCCTACAAGTCGACTTAAATCGCTGCGAATAGATATATCTAGAGTAGTAAGGAATGAGGGCGGGTGTGGGGGGTGGGACAAGGAACGCTGTTGGGGGTAGGAGGTGGGGGCAGGTCCATGGAGGTAACCAAGGAGGACTTGGAGGTAACGAAGGATTAGGTTGGGGAAGCTGAGGGATGAAGGTACCTCGAGGCAAAGTGTCAGGTAAGAGGATAAACGAAAGAAGAAAACCATAGAGAGAGAGAGAGAGAGAGAGAGAGAGAGAGAGAGAGAGAGGCGGGGATGTAACGTAGATCGTTGCGTGATAAATGGATGTGAGCTGGAGAAAAAAGGGAGGCTAAAGCTTTATATACGTTTAATTTGGATGTAAATTCTTTTTAATCATTTATCTGATTTTGTCAGGTTCAGAACATTCTGGCAGTCTGTCTGGTTTAAAGATTGAAAATGTATTGGATAACAAGTCGAATAAACTATATTTACAATAAGTTTCATAGTGCTTGTTTTATTTTAGTTTTATTCGCACAAACTTTGGACAGGGTTGTTTTGGTTAAAAATATTTATTAGGATGTCCCTCACTTTTGGAAAATAGTTGAAAATATTGAGTGACGTACGCTCATCAATAAAAGATGTTCCAGTACTTATCACAAGAAGTACTAGAGCACTTAAATTTTTTTGCTCAAGCACCTATTACCCTGCTACTAGAAATATATATGGTTCTGTAAAACTAAGTAATTCTGGGTATTCCCTGGGATTCAGACATCAGATTATTCATTTGTTAAAAAGTGCTGTCAGTTGTTGGGTTACTGTAAGCCGCGCTGCCCCCTAAAGAGATTCTCGAACTTTGCATAACTGCTGTAAATAGCATATTTGAGAATCGCTTCTATTTTGTGTTTGTCACTATTTTCCTGGTTTTCAAAATTGTTGCCCTCACACACACACACACACACACAATAAGCATAAATGTGTTAGATTTTTAGGCTATCAAGCTTGCCCTTTGCATGACATTTGCATAGCAAGACACTACGTTTGCGGAGAAATCGGCAACATTTGTGCCGATTTGAAAATACTGGAAAATGCAGGATGATATCTCTTCTTCTAGCAAGAAATTAGTTGAAAAGTTATTACGTTACCCTTGCACACCATGGGGAAGTGGAAGTAGGAGAATTTTGAGCGGGATATTTTGTCCGTTTCAAAGTACTCATATGCAACACAGAATACCAGAAGTACTCTGTAAAACATAAAGTCTGTGTAAATTGAGTTAGTCATCAATCATTCAACACTGCATCGCTTATCTGCCAAAGAGCGACACAACTCAAAGAACGTGTTTTTGAGTTATTGATACCAGCAGATAGCCCATTCTTTGATCCATATTGTGGTGAAAGCGTCTTATTTGCATTTGTAATACTAACCGCTAGAGTATATAGAGAGTTTTAAACTTTAAATTCTTTCTCCTGAAAAACAGCAATTTTTGAGTTATGTCACTCTTCTGGCAAATGAGTGATATGGATTCATTGACAAGCAGCCTCATATCAGCTCTTGGTTAGTGTTTGAAGTCAGTTGGTTAACGCACTTCTTACGAGTATGATCATCAGCCTGGTACTTAATGTACTGATCCCATTACTAACTTTGGTCGACCTACGACTTCACTAAATAAGTGGTCATAGGTTTACTTTAAATATTTTCTAAATCTTGATGATTACATGAAAACCGAAGATAACCGGATGAGCAGTATAGAATTGCTCAGTGTAGTGAACATAAAACGATTCTGCATCGTTGGTTGTACGTTTTATGTCAAGTGATGGTAACCGCTTTTATTTATTACTTTCTTAGTCCATATATGCGTTGCTAAGGCCAAACTTGTAAATTCATTTATTTGGAAAAGTCGATGTAACCGAGTTGTGCATTCCTGCCCCGAAGTCACTCTGTATTATGGAAGGATTAAAACCACATTTTCTTGCCATGCGGAAACTTCAGACATCTGAAATCCTTGCGTTTCCTCGTATTTGGACTTTGGAGGACAGCGTCATAAAGCATGAGGTTCGCGTTTTGCGAATACTCACTGACGTAGTTGAAACTAACGCCATCTGTACACTAGAAGTAATGACAAATGAGTGATGGTGGACTTCTGAATCTGATTGCACGTAGTGGCATTTAGTAAAGGCATGAATTGTATGTCAGTGTTACGAGCACTTCGGGTAATCTTTAAACGTCTTGTTTATGAATATCCCATCAATTTATGGGCATAATACTTGAAGGAGGACTCTTGGTCATAATTAAGCACATGCACTCAAATTTTGAAGTTTCAGTGGTCATTCCTTTTAATGTGTGAACATTTTTCCCTACTCTTTATACTACCATTGATAATTTCCTCAAGCTGTTCTCTGCAAGAGTCTTTATCCACATTTTGAAATACGCTGCGTAGTATGTTGCACACTTTATCTTGCTGGCGCCCAGGTTTTCATTTGTCATTTTTGTGATTATGCGTTAGAGTTCTTGAAATAATTCTAGCTTCTTTATATGTTTTTGTTTTTCTTCTGGCGAAAGATCCTCCAATTTTTCAT
The DNA here is from genome assembly GCF_040412425.1 of Macrobrachium rosenbergii. NCBI lineage: Eukaryota > Metazoa > Arthropoda > Malacostraca > Decapoda > Palaemonidae > Macrobrachium > Macrobrachium rosenbergii. Next base: position 46,115,439 of record NC_089761.1, on the reverse strand, counting down.
ATTAAATCAGACCGATAGGTATAGCCCCCTTACTCTAAACAATTTTTTTTTAATTCGAAAAGTCAAGAAAATCTGTATTTAATCACGCCATGGATGAACATAATCAAGGCTAGATTAATTTTTTTTTTTTTACGTTTGAGAGGAACGCAACCCTAACTTTATACACACTAGACCTTAGTTGTTCATTTATCATGATAGTGAATATTATAATCAATATTCTTGTTGTTTTATTTGGTTTTAATTTATTCAGTAACTTCCCACGTTGCACAGATATTTTCCAGATAACTTTTCCTCATAAATGTAATACACTTTTTCCGCATCGAGTAATGCGCTCAGTGTTAAGAATTAGTATTTTTTCGTGTATAGTTAAAGAGAATGAAACCTGGTATTTCACACTGTCTGGAATAGTGTGAATTAATTAAACACATGTTTAATTAATCGTAAAAATACGTTTATTAATTTTCCGCCAAAGTTTCGTCTGGCATTATAAAGAACATTACGTGAAATTACAATCTTCCAAGTGATCAGGAATGAAATTGGAGCTTAAAGACTTAAAGAAGTGTAATTTCATCTGGCGAAGTTTAATGAAATAAACTTATCATTTGGTAATCTTTCGGAAGTTTGAGATGGGCGAAGTTTTGCTAATCTCCGTCGTGGACCAGGAAGTGGTGGATGCAGAGAAAGAAACCATGTAAAAGTTATTGGTTGGAATGAGAGAGAGAGAGAGAGAGAGAGAGAGAGAGAGAGAGAGAGAGAGAGAGAGAGAGAGAGAGAGAGAGAGATCCTATCGATTGATACCGTGAAAAAGAAATTTTTACTGTTTGTTTCATTCGTATACACATTTAGCTGATTACCACATTCACATTAATACCATCCTTTGTGTAAATATGTGTATCTGTTTGGACGCTATGCTTAAAGGAAAATCGCTTGTTTTAAATGGTCTTGGTTGTAACATGGTGGCCCACACACCATAGGCCCAACTTAATTTTAAATTTAAAGGCAATTCGTTAAAGAGCGTTTTGTTTTTGTCTAGATTACAGTATATCATGTTACCAGTGGCTCAGGTTATTCATGCTTACATAATAATAATAATAATAATAATAATAATAATAATAATAATAATAATAATAATAATAATAATAATAATAACGAAATCTGTTTTGTCAGTTGAGAGAAGATATTGGACAGCCATTCAACTTAGTCTGCCACCATGAACGATGGTTCCTATGTGCTGGTAGCAAGGTGGCTACCTTGCTCGACTCCTTTATTGGCACCATATGGCTACTTTGCGTAAATTATTGCCACAAGACACAAAAAGATATCCAATAACGTATCCTTATGGCACCACCTTAAGGAAGTAAATGAGACCCTTCTCCATGCTGCCAGAATGCCATAAGAGTCTCGGAAAACCGGAACGAGCTGAGATTTAAGGCGTATCTTTCTTCATATGCACAGGAATATGTCATGATAAAGTAGTTATCATAAATTTATTCTTATAAATTTATTATATATATATATATATATATATATATATATATATATATATATATATATATATATATATATATATATATATATATATATATATATATATATATATATATATATATATATATATATATATATATATATATATATATATATATATATATATATATATATATATATATATATATATATATATAATCACATAAGTACTGATTATTTGCATTTCATAAGTAATTCGATTTCTGTACTTGCTTCAGTGTAGAATTTATTCCTAGGGAGAAAAGTCATTCGATGCTCTTTTCCGCCCCCCACGATAGGGTCGAGAGAAAGGGCTTTAAAACCCATTTAGACTTTTTTTTTATTAGACTTTTATCCGATGGCTTTTTGTGGTGTCCTGGAAACAAAGTCCATTAAAGTAAAAACTTTTTTGTTCATGTGTCTCCTTTCAGATTATAAAATGTTTAGGCCCGTTTTTTGTTGTAGGCTGGGAAAGGCTTGTCTTATTTTTCTTTCCTTGGTGTTTAGGCCTAAGGTAGATATTGATTTTGTCGGTTGTAGGCTTAAGAAATAAATAACCGCAATGTGGTTTTAATCCTATGCTAAGCAACATTTTATTTCCAACCTAAGGCTTACACTAAACCGTGCCTTTTTTTTTCAGGCCTGTGCTGGGCTTAGGTTTATTAATCATTATTTACTGCTGGGTTGTGCGAAAGGATAAGTAGACTACTGTAATTTTGCGTGTACAATTTTTATTTTATATTTAGGGTTAAAATATATATATATATATATATATATATATATATATATATATATATATATATATATATATATATATACAAATGTGAAGAATATGAAGAATTTCTAACGTCCGCAGCAGGATCCCCTAGAACCTGTCGAACTACTAAAAATCTTTGATATTCGTGTGGACATTCAATGCTCGTTATTAGGAAATATCTATAAACTTAAATGAAGTTAGTATTGTTAAATTTCATCTCTGTTACAGGTCGTAAATGTGAGGAAAAGAAGCAGCGAGAGAAAATGCAAAGCTTTCAGCGAGGTCTTCCCTTTAGAGAACAGTTATTTCCCTTAACATTCTGCTCCCTTAATTTGAATTCTCAATGTCGTGTTCTGAATATCCACTGGGCCCAGTCTGAATATTCGCTGTTCTTGCTGGAGTATTTGGTTTTATTGCCTGGAACTTGATTTTCCTCTGTTTAGAATCTGACTTTATCAAATTCTAAATTCTTATTAATTGTATGTGTTTTTTGTAATTGTTCAGAATCCGGGTCTTTACTGATATACAAGTATTCGATTTTCACTGTTGTTTTTTTAAATTTTCGTTCTACACTCCATGGACCAAGGACTTCGTTTTTTCATAATGTTTCGGTATTTTCATTGGTGCTTGTAAGTCCGTACGTACATGAAATGACCGCTCATTTAAATTCAGCGCAAGTAAATTCAATTGTCCAAAATGTTTTCTTATGTGAGCATGGGTATTAAAGCCATTAACAATGTGCCTTATGTTTGTGTCATTATATTTAACTTTTATTATTTATTAATGCCGCTGAAAACATAGAGAGTAAGTCCCACTCATAGATACTACGTTGGGTAAAATGTTTACAAGAATAATATTGTTTGAATGTATGTATCTCTCTCTCTCTCTCTCTCTCTCTCTCTCTCTCTCTCTCTCTCTCTCTCTCTCTCTCTCTCTCAAGATTAAAGGATTAGTTATAATCATACATAAATCTTTACGGACCAACCTTGTTTTAGAACCACATGTTAGGGGCTACATTTTAGGTATTATTTACGAGGAGAGGGAGAGTGTACGGTTTACAAACTTGCTCACTCTAGCAAGTGCTGCTATACACTATACAGGCGTATCTGCAGACTCATATTGAGAAGGAAAGTTCTGTTTGCATAATTATATACATATATATATTATATGTATGTATGTGTATATTTTATATATATATATATATATATATATATATATATATATATATATATATATATATATATATATATATATATATATATATATATATATATATATATAGTGAGAGAGAGAGAGAGAGAACTATTCGCCCATCATTGGTGGCAGTAATAGGATTATGTACCGCTGTAGATAATAATTACCATCCATTCGTTATGAAATGAATTCACTGTTATATATTCCTTCACAAACAGTATTCAGTATATTTTATAACTACATTCCAGCCGATAAGTGGATTCATGATGAAGCGCTAAGTAGATTTTTGCCTTAATAATGAGGAAATACGCATACCTATATATATATATATATATATATATATATATATATATATATATATATATATATATATATATATATATATATATATATATATATATATATATATAGTATAATAGGCATACACTCATATATATGCACACACATGCATATATAATTATATATATATATATATATATATATATATATATATATATATATATATATATATATATATAAAGAAAATCCAAGAGGAAAGAGAAACACTGGAGTGCTGCGAGGCCTTTCGACTGTCGTGGATTTTGTCTTTATTTATATATCCATCACGTTCCATATTTTCGTGATTCAGTTATGCATATGTATATATATATATATATATATATATATATATATATATATATATATATATATATATATATATATTTATTATATATACACATATATTGATAGATAGATAGATAGATAGATAGATAGATTTAAATATATATAGTGAGTTTTTAGCCTCACTTGTACTCAGTTTCTTTCTGACACCTTGTGCATCAAACCAAGTAGTGTGTAACCTTTGTGGCGACCTTGAAAAATATAAAACGGCATGGAAAAATGGTTGACGTTATCAGAGACAGTTACGGGGCGCCTTTATGGTCAATATTTTTAAAGCTCTATTATAACAATTCACTTTTCTTGTGATGTAACACATGTATTTATTATGTTTTTGTATTTTAACAGAATATCGCCATTTTTGCACGTTATTATTATTATTATTATTATTATTATTATTATTATTATTATTATTATTATTATTATTATTATTATTATGAAATTGAAAAACAGAATGAAAATTCAGCCCAGAATTATTTACATGAAGATGTCCTGAAGACACTTCTTCGATGACTCGTCTTCAGAGGAAGCAGAAGTTGTAACTGACAAAAGCCCATTTTTTTCACGAGACTTTGATATACACCCTAAAGAATCTTCTGAAGGAAATTCACGAAAAAGGAGCTCCGAAACCCATCTTCCATAATTCCAGGAGTGGGGGGGACTTCCCAAGTTGTAACTGTGGAGGGTCCTTTTCTTTTTAAGAGACTTTGGTGTACAGTTTGAAGAAGCTTCCTTATGAGGTTTTTATTTATTATTATTATTATTATTATTATTATTATTATTATTATTATTATTATTATTATTATTATTATTATTATTATTATTACAAAATACTCATAGTAGCATGAGTCTTAAAATGGAGAAGCAAATCCACAGTTATGTATATATATAAATATATTTAGAGATGAATCAGTATATACTGATTTATCTTTAAATATATGTACATATGCATAACTGTGGATTTGGTTCTCCATTATTATTATTATTATTATTATTATTATTATTATTATTGTCTCTGTTCCCACCATAATTCAGTTTAGATCGCTTGCTTTTCTTACAGTCGTCATCATCATCATCATCATCATGTGATTATGGTCTCTTTTTTTTTATGTCTTCAATCAAAAGTCTGGAGCTTCATTTTTATCGCCTCTAAAGACCGAAACCTTTCAACTCATTCTCCATCAAGCAAATCCTCTTACGCTGAAAGTCCCACTTCTGCTTTTCCTTTAAGGATCTGCTTCCATTCTTTTTATCCGGCGAAATCATTCCTCCTCTCTTTCTCTTTGGTTCACGACAATTCTGGCGCGGAATGGCGGACCGAGGGAAGCATAGTACTGTAGTGGTGAGCATTTTCCCCTCTTCGGAAATCTTGGTGTTGCAGTCTTTGTTTCAACGTTCTTAAAAATAAACGTCCTTCCCGGAAGACCATTAAGTATCAGTATTTTGACAAGATGTGACCTAAATGAATCGTATTCTTTATACGTATCACATATGTTGCTGTATCACTTTGCCCAGACCCCTCGAATGGCTTTTTTTTGTGTGTGATTATATACAGGGTGCGGCATAAGTAACGCCCTTTAAGTGGAACAAAATTAAAGCCTTTTTGATTATCCTTTGTTCTTTCGAACATGAATGTATTGCCATTATATATTATATATACTGTATATATATATATATATATATATATATATATATATATATATATATATATATATATATATATATATATATATATTATTCTTTATATGTACACGCAAAATGTGATAAAATTTTAATGAAACAATCATACGGGTCGTTGCCCTGAAGGACATTCTTCTACAAAGTAGGATGCCCGATTGTGAAAAGAGGGGATAAAGAAGGAATTAGGAAATAAAAAAGGAAAAACAGTAAACATATTCACGTACTGCGACACAGGAGAGAAAAACTAATTCTCTCCAAAAATTATGGGCATCGATATTTGTAAAACTGCTGACTTCAAGGGAGATACTGTCGCTCTGGAATCCAAGTAGTTAGAAATAGTTCTTAGGGTTGCAGACTCTGAAGATTTTAATGG
>NC_089761.1:46099272-46104272 GCF_040412425.1 Macrobrachium rosenbergii | reverse complement strand
GCAAAGTAAATTGAGGGTTGGCTATTTCAAATTAGTCATACGTTGCTGTAACGAAAAGGGTAATGCCCTAGTCATTTATTTGTGATGCAGATAGTGTTTTTGTTTTGTTTTCCTATATGATTGAAAAGTTTATATATTTATCTCTTACCATAGCCTCTCTGCAATCATAAATATCTTCTATCTGATGATAATGACTTCAACCTACACCTTCTCTCATCCGTCTGAGAGTTCAGGTTTATTTCAAACTTATGTGGGAGACACCACGCAATTCAAATGCTAAATATACCCCTGAAAGTTTGGCTACTGTATTTTGAAGTAAATCATTCCATTTACAGTCACTCTGCAAAAGGGAGTCCTGTTCATTCTCTTTTCTCTCTGACATTTTGGGTGTTTCTTTTTCTCCCTTCACGACAGAAGGATTGAATCAAAGGCCATTTATCTCATCCCCGTAGGGGGGCAGTCCGTCAATGCACCTCATGCGGTGCAATTTAGGCATTACTTGAGGTGTTTTGCAGCGTCCCTTCGGGCCCTAGCTGCAACCCCTTTCATTCCTTTTACTGTACCTCCTTCCATTCATATTCTCTTTCTTCCATCTTACTTTCCAGCCTCTCCTAACAATTGTTTCACAGTGCAACTGTGGGGTTTTCCTCCTGTTACACCTTTAAAACCTTCTATACTGTCAATTTCCGTTTCAGCGCTGAATAACCTCATAGGTCCCAGCGCTTGGCCTTTGGCCTAAATTCTGTATTCTGTTCTGTTCTATTCCCTTAACGTCAACCCTTCCAATTTTATCCTAAACGGAAGGTCTAATTTGGAAGCTTGGCGAGGTTTTTTTTTTTTTGTTTTTTTTTTTTTTGTTATTTCTCCAAATGTTTCGTTGTGTAAATATAGACTGATCCCTTTAACGCTCATTTTACAAAGTTAATTATTAACCGGCTTCATTACTAACCCAGTGTTCAGGCTACGAGTCTTTCAAAGAGTACATAATGGTGGCCTATGCTTTTACATTTTCGTTGAAAGGGCCCAAGTAATTAGGTAGACAGCAAATGAGTAATTATTGGACACGTGTTTTGTTTAATAATTTTTAGTACTTTGAAGATTTTTTTTAGAGAATAATAATTACTGTTTTGTTGTTTCAGTAATAACTAGTTAATGCCACGTTTGTCTTCTTAGCTTCAGAATCAGGAGGAACCACTTGTATCTAAATTTCAGTGCATTAACGTTACGCATACACAGAATCCTCATAAATAACAAACAGACCGTTATAAACTGTGCCATTAACTTCTGCCTGTCATGCATTCTGATGCTTGATGGATACTAAGAGCCCTTTCTTTTAACTCTGCTGTCACTCCGTTAACTTAGACTTTTGTTGGTCCCATCTGTTCCTTATCAAGCCTTCGGAGTTTACATTCGTATTTTTAAACTTTCGGCACCTATGCTCTCTACGAGACCAAACCTTCCCACTAAAATGATCTGTAATTTTTCTATGATAATCTCTCACTCTGCCACAGAACTCCTTTCACCTTGCCTTGTTCTCGTCCTCTGATTCGATGGCCTTACTCTGTCTTCATTCGTGACATTCGCTTCCAAATTCCGGTGAGTTAATCAATACTATTTTCTTACATCTCAGTGAATATTCAACCCCGTTTTCCTGGACTTCATTGAAATGCATGATCTATCACATACTAGCATTCTCTTGGAACTTTCCTCCTGAATGTAGACTTTAAACATCTTTAACCAGTCTCCAGATTTACTTTGCTAACACTAGTCAATCAACATATCGCCTGCAAAATCAAGAAAAATTGTTCTCTAATCAGTACAAATACATTTTGCTGTCATTAATAAACAGATTATCGCCTGCGGACATCAACCTTCCACAATATCTCGTATTATTGAAACGTAGCTACATTTACTTTTTGTACCTTGACTCACCACATCAGCTATAGAAAATGTTAAGAAACCTAGAAAACTTGTACACACGCACATACACACACATATATATATATATATATATATATATATATATATATATATATATATATATATATATATATATATATATATATATAAGACCTTATTTTGCTCCATGTTAGTCGTGTTTCTGTCCATGTATTCTTTCAGAATCGTCTCCCAATTATATATTTTCGTCATCTTAACGTTATAAAACGCAATTCGTATCTATATATTTGTGTGTAACACCACACCCGCAAGGTACCCATCTCTTTCTGACTTCATTTATGCATAGCAATGTTTCTCATTGCATGAGATGTGTAATGTTGGTTTTCATGCAGAACGTTCAAAAATACCAAATAACAAAATATAGACTCAAAATGACAAGTTAGCAGAACACAAAATATTCATATTTTGGTGTCGAAATATATTTCTAGCAGCAAAGTATTATATTTATAGTTTTTTTTAGCTAGAAAAAGAAAACAATTTTTCTTTTCTACAGTACATTGTTTGCTGCACGTCACACCAGCTATTACGCATAAAACTTAAGTGAAATTTTGAATTAAATTTTATGATTATTGAGTTGCTGATTATTATACTGCTTTGATTGGTCTTTGAAGTTAGCTTTCATGCTAGGATACTGATTATGGTATTATTTTACATCTAAATGGTTTAAATCTTTGGCTGCGTGTAACAGAAAGCCAGCAAATTGCCAAGTTGAAATCACAATGAAAAAATCTCTATGTACCTTGCGAAACTGTGTTAAATTACCTTTCCAGTTATACGTAGTTCCTTGCTATTTATGCCAGCCATGACGAAATAAAGCATATTACCTTCATTTTTTTATTCTGGGTTTTTTTGCGGTTATAATACCGGTAATTGCTTCCATTTTCAGCATTACGGTACGCCAAGACAATGGATCGTTTCAACTCTTAACAATTTTTTCGTCTAAATTTACTTACATTATGGAACTGAATTATTATAAGCACAAATCAGTTGCAAAATATTTTCGTGGGTACACTAGTGTTCATTATAACTTCAGTACACTGTATTGGTGTTTTTGGTTTTTCATTAAAAAAGGAAATGGTCGATTCAGATAGTACAGGGATACGATCTGAAGTACAGTAATGTTATATCCTCTTTAGCCAGGCGGTAGGGAGTCCGGCATTGGGATACCATGAATATATCATGATTAGTAAAGTACCTATGAGTGTATTCTTACTCTTTTGATAATTTTTATATGTACTGAATATCGAATTTTAAATTGCCCTCTTTGTTGACTGAATTTTAATTTGTATATGTATGCATAATATGTATATGTGTGAATTTTGAAGATTGAGTTGTTTTCTCTAACATGAGTGGCTTCTGATAAGGAGAGGACAGTGATCACTGCCGCATTCACATTTACACTGCTGAATTGTGGATACACTTCTTGTGCAGAAAACTTCAACAAAACCAGCTGTTTCTTACTTCTACACTGAAGACTCATCAGTAATAGAGCATTGAACCCACAAAGTCACACTGGTCCCATCCTATCTTGCATTTACTTTCTTATTCTGGACGTCGAGGGTCCATCATTTCAGTACCTTATTCCCACCATCCATCCATCCCATTCCAGGTCTTGCTGTCATTGTTCTTCCCATCTTATCGTAATTGTCTGTTCTTTTCACCAGCTTATCATCCTCCATGCCTGCCATGAGACCAAAACATCCTCAGCAATCCTTTCACATTCGTAACCTTTTAACCTCTCCTGCATATCTACACGTTACACAACCTTCAAGTTCTTAAACAAACCACGTGTGATATATAAACCTCTAATGCGTCCTTCTTCTCTCTCTCATGCTTATTTAACTTCCAAACTCAATTCCAAAGGGGAGTTGGCTGAACTATCTCATCCTAAATTCCAAGATTTGCCTCTGTGAAATCTCAGGTTTCCTTCCAATATTTTGCACATGTTCTGTTACCTATCTTGCTTCAGGTGTTGTGACTCAGCTCTTCTCTCATCCTGTCAACACTCGAAATTTTTGCGCCTAAATATTCATAAGGATGTACTGCTTTCATTCTCTTACCGACCATGCGATAATTCATTGCTCCATCTTCCTGAGTCTCATTTAGTCTCATTTACCTCTGTAACCTTATACATGCTCATTATTACCTTCAGCTTTTTTTTGTAAGCAAACGCTTGACAAGTTCTTTAATAGAGTGTGCAGTTTCTCTTCAGCACCCGCAATCAGTACTGTAGCATCTAAGAACATTGGCCATCCCACACTTCATTCATTGCTCACTTCCTATATTCTTTTCCCACAGCTGTGCACCTACATTTGTACTAACCTTTCTCTCACATCGATTATACTCCATCAGTAAAGATATGAACAGCCATAGAGGCATTACACTGCCTAGTCTCAGACCATTTTTATACCAAGCCAGTTACTCTACCTTCTACGAACTGTAACATGTACGACACTTCCATCAGTAATACTTTTTACTACTCACGGTAGTTTACCTTCCGTCCCACACATCCTCAACACTGTTCCCATTGCCTCTCTGTCAACTCTGTCAGCTCTATCATAACCTTCTTCAACTTTCAAACTTCATCACCTAACAGTTTTATGAAAAAAAAACACGATCTATACAACCTTTTCCCATTCAGGCCATCCGTCATCTGTGTTGCGTTCTTGTTCCTTGGTCCCCGTGAGGGGGGGCGGCAGGGTGTTAGTGCCGTCAGTGCACCTCACACGGTGCACTGTAGGCATTACTTAAGGTTCTTTGCAGCGTCCCCTCGGCCCCTAGCTGCAACCCCTTTCATTACTATTATTGTAACTCCGTTGATAGTTCCATCTTTCTTTCCACCCTTTCCTGCCAAGTATTTTATAGTGCGACTGCGAGGGTTTCCTCCTGTTACGCATATAAGCTTCAGGTTTCAGCACTTGGCCTTTGGCCTAAATTTGATATTCCATTATTTCCAGTCATTCCTTGACATCCTACATAAAGTTATGCCCTTGTAATCCATGCAGTCTGCTCAGTCAGCTTTACCTTTAAATAAAGGAACA
>NC_089761.1:46031772-46094272 GCF_040412425.1 Macrobrachium rosenbergii | reverse complement strand
AACGTAGAATTATCAAGTGAATAAGCATTTATAGATAATTTTACATGAATAAATGCCCGTAAACTTCATACTGTAACGCTTAGATCATTTGTGCTAGGGAACTGAGAAAAAAGATAATCTTGTGTATAATCTAGATCACAGATCCCCGTAGAGGGTAGGTAGTGCCGTCAGTGCACTTCATGCGGTGCACTGTAGGCATTACTTAAGGGTCCTTGCAGCGTCCCTGCGGCCCCGAGCTACAGCCGTTCTCATTCCTTTTACTGTAACTCCGTTCATATTCCCTTTCTTCCATCTTGCTTTCCACCCACTCATAACAATTCATTCATAGTGCAACTGCAAGGTTTTCCTCTTGTCACACCTTTCAAACCATTTTGCTGTCAATTTCCCTTTCAGTGCCGAATGACCTCATAGGTCCCAGCACTTGACCTTTGGCCTTAATTCTGTATTCTATTCTTCTATTTTAATCGCAGATGGTAGATATCTCACGTCCCAATATTGAGAATTGATATATACTCTATTTACAAATAACTATTACCCTTACTTTTTATTTATTCCCAACGTTCCATGCCGTTAAAACTTTTTCTCAGGCATATATTACCAATTTTTTTTTCAATACCCGCTTAGAAAACCTGTTATAAATCCAAGCGTAGCGGAGAGTCCTCCAGGGCACAGCCCCGTTACCTGTCTGCAATATATCCGTGTTCCTGATTATCGCCAGCTGTGCAATTCTCAGTCAAGATTTATGTGACAGTGTAATTCTACGAAGGCTCTTGTGTCTGCGTCATTCTGTCAACCCCTATGTGATACTGCCGCGCTAATGCAAGATAAACAGACGGTAATAGCAGGGCCTGGGGGCTTCCTGCTGCGCCAGCCCGCGGGAATCGATGGTCGGTAATGTCATAAAACCCTCCTTCATTTATCTGTCCTCTTCGTGAAAGGGCCATTTTTTTCTCTTTAGAGGGGAAATGGGTGTGGCGTGGCGGCGTGGGGTAGATAGAAAACTTGCGTACTGACAGGTAGCTCGATTAGAGTTAGTTATGGAGAGAGAGACAGTGATGGGGGGTTGGAAGGAGAATTTCTGTAGAATTAGTGCTAGCCTACCGTTCATCATGAATGATGCTTCGTTTTTTCTCCACAGTTAAATTGATTTTCACAAGGTTTAATCAGCGTATGGACATGTCTTTTAAAAGTAAAAATTTAGGTATATTCTCTGTCAGAATACATTTCATGGAATTCGTCTATTCAAATATTCAGTCTGGAGTCGTTTGCTCACAAAGCGGTTTGGATGGATCATAACTTGCAGGATACTATAGACCTTTTGGGTAGTATTGTAGTCCACAGTGTTAAACACAGTATGGATTTATGGATGATGTTGTTATTAAGATGTCCACTGATTGCACGAAATAGTTAGCGGTTCATTTTCTCTGGTGATCAGGAAGTTTTATGGCTAAATAAACTAGAGTTTTACCTCCCGTTATAACTTCCTAGTCATGAGCCTTGAACATCAAGTTCCATGGTGTTAAAGTGACGTGCATTTGTCATTTCTGGCAGAGGCATTGTCGAGATATCTGCACAACTTAGTGTAATTTTTATAACTATTATATCCAAAGTCTTATCTTGGCTATAAATAAAAGTAAAAAATGCGCTAAAGAAACTTTGTCGCAATCGAGTTTTCTGTACTGCCGCTACAACGTATAATGAAGGCCACCGAAAATAGATATATCTTTCGGTGGTCTCGGTATAATGCTGTATGAGCCGCGCCCCATGAAACTTTAACCACGGCCTGGTGGTGGCCTAACCTGTATCGTTGCCAGAAGCACGTTTATGGCTAAATGTAACCGGAAATAAAATAAAAACTACTTAGCCTAAAGGACTGCAATTTGGTGTGCTTGATGATTGGAGGGTGGATGAACAACACATCAATTTGCAGCTCTCTAGCCTCAGTAGTTTTTAAGATCTGAGGGCGGACAGAAAAAGTGCGGACAGAATAACCCCAATTCCATCCTGTCAACCGATAACCCACTGTTGTAGACACAAATAAAATAATGTGATCTCTCTTGAAAGTTTTGCACTTCGTTTTAGTTATACGATACCACTGTTATATTGTAATAGCAATAGTAGTAGTAGTGAAACCCATCACTTTAGAAGTTTATGTCATATTATGTCCTTGTCAACATGATTCTTCGAGATCTCATGAAATATTAGATATGAAAACATTTTTATATCATCGCGTTCATCATACATAATTGCGCCTTGCCGATAAATAATTAAAAAGAAAGGTTTCCCATTATATAAGGAAAGAAATTCTTCAACTTTATTCTAATATTTACTGTTAGGAGTTCGGAAACAATTACAACTTTTCTGAAAGTTGTGTACGAAGCAATTAAGGTTTTGTTCTTTTTTTCAATCCCTTTGAAGCTCTGCTCCCCCTGCGCTCTTCAGATTTTATTGAAACACTTTTATGTCTGATATGTCTTTCAGTAGCTGTATCCAGATATATTTAGCTTTCAGGAGAGAGAGATAATTTAAGATAATGTAAAAAAAATGTATTTCAGTTTTGGAACTTTCTCATTTTCTAGGACAGAGAGTTCCTCATTGGACGGGTTGGTATCGTTCTCAGCTAGCACTCTGCTGGTCCCACGTTCGATTCTTCGACCGGCCAATGAAGAATCAGAGGAATTTATTTCTGGTGATAGAAATTCATTTCTCGTTCTAATGTGGTTCGGATTCCACAATAAGCTGTAGGTCCTGTTGCTAGGTAACTAGTTGGTTCTTAGCCACGTAAAATAAATCTAATCCTTCGGGCCAGCCCTGGGAGAGCTGTTAATCAGCTCAGTGGTCTGGTTAAACTAAGGTATACTGAACTCTAGAACAGAGAGAGAGAGAGAGAGAGAGAGAGAGAGAGAGAGAGAGAGAGAGAGAGAGAGAGATCTAGTACTTGAATTTTTTTTTTTTTTTTTGCATTCCCACCCGTTTGCTTCATCTTTTCATTTTCTTTTATTTTCTCAGGCCAGAGGAACGCAGTCCGGTTGATGTGTCGACAATCACCTCGAAACTGCGTCGAGTGCCGCCCTTAGATCGACTCCCTTCGCCAGTTCTTTTCGATATTGCCCGGTGCTCATACTACGAGGACCTGGAAAAGGGCGTTACGCGTAAGTGTAGTTGTAGCTGTTTCAGTTTAACGCCTATAATATTAATATAATAGAATCTAGTATGAAATTAGATTGACAGATGCTGATAAGGTTTATGTAATGCATTTTCATATGATGGATTCTAGGGGTTTCTCCTTTTGCATGTGCTTGGTTTGGGTGTAGCGTTATCTTGATGTGTTTTAGGTATGGTGTAGTGCACTATTTTAGTAGTATTTTGGTAGATGATGCTTTAAGCAGTTCTTGGAGAAATTTATGTTCTGATTTTAAGAGGAGAAAATTGTTAATAATGGTATCAAAACAATTCGATGACATTTTCGGAGCTAACGAAAAATGTTTATAGAAATCATAAACATACCAAACTATAAAATTTCCACAATAAAATGTCAGCTATATTGTACGGTCGTAGATTATTCGGTTACATCAAAAATGAACAGATATTTTAGACAAGCTGTGGAGGTAAAGAGGCATTGTAGATAATAAATAGGAATAAACACCGACCGAAGATAAGAATTGAACAGCAAATCGACAGAGAAATGGAGGACTGGCTAATATGTTGATAGTCCTTTAATCTAGATGACAAACTGAACCCACTCGTTAGAGTAATGGGAACTCCATTACCTCCATGGGTGTATTTACATTTTTGTTTGGCATATTTTGCCCGTGAAGGTTCGAGTAGTAGAAAAATGAAACCTGCTCCAGTTTCAGAGAGGTATTTAGTGCGGGAAGGTACATTAACCTAATCAGATTATCTGGATTAAAAAGCTGGTTAGGAAATCTAAAAAGATGAAAATTTTTAATCGATAGAATTTTCCATTCTTGCTGAGAATTATATCTTGAGTAAACGCTTGTTTGCTAGGTCCCTACCAGGTGGTAGGTATTTCGGACACAAAAAAAGTAAAAGGAACTAAGCAACAAAAAATTTTGTGACATGTTTAGGAATCATTGTAGGGTTTTAAATATTTTGGAGATAAATTTGAGGTGGGATATTAGTCTCATCGGATGTAAATGAATCTTGATGCCCTTTGATATTATTATGTCCTTATCAGTTTATATTACGATATATAGGAAGGTTGATAAAAGTTACTTACAACTAAAACAAACAAATAATACGTTCACACAGATATAGAGATTGTAGAAAATAAAAGAGGATATATATATATATATATATATTATATATGTGTGTGCATGTGCGTGTGCGTGTGCGCGCACGTATGGCAAAAATTCACACGTGAACAGATATCTATTTATATATATTTATATATATAATATATATGTATATATATTTATATATGTATGTATGTATGTATGTATGTATGTATGTATCTATCTATCTGTCTATCTATCTATCTATCTATCTATCTATCTATCTATATATATATATATATATATATATATATATATATATATATATATATATATATATATATATATATATATATATATATGTCAGTCCTTACGGACATGAAGGTCATTATATAAAATGTACTGAGAGAGAGAGAGAGAGACAGAGAGAGAGAGACAGAGAAAGAGAGTGGCCAGGTGGATCAAGTAATCCCACTTATTTTCATCAAGACTGATACCTTTCGGGTAAGTTTTTTGATGCAGCAATATTTAACGCTTAGTTAACTGAGGTCTTCTATATAAGAAGTGTTTAATTACCCGACCACGTAATTTTTGCATCGTTTCTTTTCCACTAAGATCAAAGTTATTTATTTATTTTAAAGCTTGCAGAATTGTTCGTGTGAAAATATCGAAGTTTGTAGTTTTATTGTTTATTCACATTTTATCCAATTCCTGGTATTTTCTGTTGTATTTTACGAGAAAAGGCCAATTAGATAGTAACCTCTTGTCTTTAAGAAGCCTAGATCTGAAACAAAACATAGGTTATAGATGTGGGAAGGTGTTGACTGACGAGCGTTATCTGGCCCCCTTGGGGGAGAAGAGACTCAGCCGAACAGAAAAGTGATCAAAATACTGTGCATAAAAGGGGTGAGAGAGAAATAAGTCACGATATGGCGCAGAGAAATAAAACCTAGAGAATAGGGGCGTTGCAGTTGTGCAAGACACATTGCCTTTCATTCGTTGGTGTGGAAAAGGGAAGCAACTCAGAAACACCCCAAATGAGAGGAGCAGTTTTTCAAACTAGGGTTGATTATGGGCAGTGAAACTAGGGTTCTGTTCAGTTTTCGCAATTAGTTTCCTTATTTCAGCCGTAAAAGCTTTGTATGGGCCCTTTCGGTTCAAGTTTGAAAAACTGCTGCTCATATTTGGGCGTTTTCTTATATGCTTCTCTTTCTCACTTCCTCTTTAACAAATAACGATTATTATTATTATTATTATTATTATTATTATTATTATTATTATTATTATTATTATTATTATTATTTCAATTTTCATTTATATTAAATCAACCCTTCATCGTTTTAGCTCATTTAAAGATATTAATAACTTTCACATAAAATCCAGGAACTTGATGGGGAAGTGGATACCATATAGGTAGAAATTGTCTTGCAGATGTGCTCTGGAGATCACGGTCTTAGCTGAAAACAAATCAGTACAAAATCAGGTGTAAGTAACATATGTGCAGATGCTCCAGGGTTGACTATTCAGAAGTGTGCATAAGAGAGAATACACAACTATAAAGATTAAAAGAGAATGGAGTACAGTGAGGATGATTAAACATAAGTATGGAAGACAGAAGTTTTTTTTAGTAGTTATTACCTAGGGAAACCACACTGACGACTTGGAAGAAGAATGGCGAATTCCAGGTGTTTGAATAAATGAGAGTTAAAAAGTTTTGACAATAATTTCTAGTACTGGCCCGCCACTATCTTCGAAATAGGGAGACTGATGCATTTTTCGAAGAGGGTGGGCTCAGGCAAGGAGAGTAAAGTGAAGAATACAACGAAGAACAAGATTTCTTTGGATGCAAATTCGTTTAGGTAGCACGATCAGATGTATACAAGTGGCTACAGGTGAAATGTTAAATAGTTTGCCTAGTACAGTTGTGGGATCTTCTGACCTCCAAATGTTTAAGCGAGGAATTCAGTCCTACTTTCTGCTGGCGTCTCCTGGATTTAGATGTATCGGTCTTATTTTCTGTTTCCTCTTAATTAATTATTTATCATATTTTCCTATAGGTTGGATCTCTCTGCATGCTAATTTTAATTTTTGAGCCCTCTTGGGTTTATAGCCTGTTGACTATGTCCATAATGGTTGTCAGCTGAAGATTTAAAGAAAGAAGAAAAGGCGCTCTGAGAATGTCTCTCAAACTAATTGAAGACATTAAAGAGGAAAGCTGATTTAAACATAATATCATAATGGTTTAGTTAGTAAAAAGCCAGAAGTTCAGCTATTACAGCCTTTAAGCTTGAAATAGAAGCAGCAGGAAAGCCTGTTCCTTGGCTGGCTTAGCGATGAAGACCGCCGATGAAACCTGTGGTTAGTTGTTGAGTGTTATAATATGGAACGTAAGAAATCTTCCTTCTTCAGTTCAAGTAGAATATTATTTTAGTAACACGAGTTATGCGGTGTCAGGGTTTGTGATGTCGAAGCGCTGAATTCATATACATAATATAAATATACATATATATAATATATATATATATATATATATATATATATATATATATATATATATATATATATATATATATATATATATATATATATATATATATATATATATATATATATGTGTGTGTGTGTGTGTGTGTGTGTGTGTGTATACGTACGTACATACATACATACATATACACACACATACACACACACACACACACACACACACATATATATATATATATATATATATATATATATATATATATATATATATATATATATATATATATATATATATATTGTGTGTGTCTGCAAGCACAATTGCACGAACATCACAAATTCTTCCACATATTCTGGCTTCCTTTCCAACGTATTCGCTAGTTCTTTTTATAAGGTATTGCAGAGGGGATTTGTGCGGCAAGGATACACATCTTATTGCAAGCACCAGATTAGGAGAAAGGCCTTGACTGCAGGTGAATTCTGCTTAAGAAGAGGATCCTTCTTGCTTTCATATTCCAAAAGTGCTTCCATCCTGCAAGCAGTCTTGTATGTGACTTGAACGGTGAGGGCATTTACGCTTCCGTGCTTATCTGATGGGGTTACAGGGAAGGAGAATTATAAACGTAGATTTAATTCGTATGTTAGTTTTTTTTTTTTTACTCAATTAAGAATGATGACATTTCTTTGAAACGAATGAGGGGGAGAAAAATCACCCAGACTTTCGTTTTGTTGTAGAATAGAAGATGATATCCTTTTGATTAGGTCTTTTTGATATTAACTTCCTGAACTGCGCCGAATGATAATATTTGATGGAGCGGGTGACGGTAAAGATCAATGGTGATAATTGTAGCAAGGATATGATAAGGAGGAGGGTAACGCTGACAATAATTGAAATAGAAATAAGCATGAAAAACCATACTAAAAGATAATAATAAATATTTCATGGGTGTTGCAAGTTTTTATTATACACATAGGATTATATTATGTAGTTTATACATAATATATACATTTACAATTCCCTTAGATTGCAGCAGTTTTTATTTTCAAATTTCTTGTTACCTAAATCAAACAATTCTTGTCCGTCTCTTCTTTCCTCTCTTAGAATTGAAGATATATAATAAAAGAATAAATAAAACATTAAATGATACTTGTCTCTGCGGAATATAGAGAGAGAAATTCTCCGCCATTAATGTAATACGATAATAGATGGTAGGTGGGGTTCCTTTGGGAAAAGACGATTATGCTCTTGTCATTTCGTCCAGTGAATGTAGAATATATTTTCTAAAGTTTCTGTAACCAACTCAGGCTGACGAAAGATATATTCACAGTATTTCCTCACATTTATCATGATTTCCTTCAGTCTCATTTTGCTCATACGAGAAAAACCTTCGTCTTTTTTATGGACAGACCTTCGATTAAACATGCTTCGGTAGTTGAACTTTACATCAGTTATTATTATTAATTTTATTCAGAAGATGAACTCGATTCATATGGAACAAGCCCACAAGGGCCATTGACTTAAAATTCAAGCTTTCAAAGAATAAGGTGCTCATTAGGAAGTAAAAGAAGGTAAAGGGAAATATAGATAGAAGGGGTAGTTGACCAACGGCAGGTGAGTGAGGCATGGGTAACCACCCACTCACTTGGAAACACCACTTTTTTTCCGGCCTCCTTGCTGTGCAGACTTTGGAAACTCTTTGTATCATGGCTGTCCTTGGGGGTAACTTTAGAATTTTCTGGTTTGAATGGTTGACGACTTTGGATTTTTTTTTTTATAGATCTGGTTTTGACTTTTAAGAATAATAATGGTGATTGATAATTCTGCTTATAGAAAGAAGTTCAGCGTAGATGCCCTGGGTGTGGTGGAGTTTGTGTTAGATTTATTTGCCTTTGACCATCAGCCCTCATTCTTTGTATATTGCTTGCTGAGGTCAGGAGTGTTTGCTGTCCTTGAACTGCATTGAATGTGTCACTTGGTCACCTGCTCGGTTGGAGAAGTCCAACTCAAGAAGGAAGAAGTTGAGTGAGATCGTGTGCCATCTGAGGGCAACACACCACTGTTCTCACCTTTGCCTCGCCATTTTGTTCCTGCCTTGACCCCTGCTGCTTCTCCTTTTGCGTAGTCTGAGGAGGGTATGCTCAGCCATGTGATGATCATCTGACTCTTCTTTGGCCAATGTTGTCACTGGTGTGATGATGGTGCCTGCTACCTCTAAGCTTCCACTTCAGTTTCTGTTACTGTTGTGGCCTCCTCTTGGGATCCCAGGGAAGCCTTCCTTGTATACCTTCCTTGAGTATACTTGGTTTTAACCAAAATTTCTTCATCTGCATTGATCTTGGTGGGCCCCATAGCTTCAATTCTAGTTTATCCCTCCAAGATCAAGTGCTCTGTATCTGTGGATGTTCTTGTTGCTTCTGCTGTAGCTGCTCCAGCTACTCCTGCACCTGTTCCTTCAGGGTTGTCTGCCTCAAATCTGCCCCTCTGTAGGTTTGGTTGAGGATTGACTGAAGAATAGGAAAAAGGCCTGGAAGGCTACCCTCAAGAAGGCTAAGAACCCCCTTTTTTTTTTTTTCTTTTGCAGCTGTTGCTTATCAGTCAAAAGTAAAGGTGATTCCAGCACTGATTGGAGAGCAGGTGATCATGGGCAGTGCCAGTGGACTGACACAAGCTTGGTTCATGATGAATGAACCCAGGTACTCCTAGTAAATTGCATGTTCTTCTCAGAAGAGATGAACTAACCAATGGCTCTTCCTGTACTGGTGCATTATCAGAAGCAAGAAGGGAAGAGTCTGCACTTCCCCAGACTACAGGCTGTATGAGTTATCCAGGGCTATCCTAGTTGTCCTAGGAGGTTTTCATGGCTGATTTCCTGACCATTATGAGCTTGGCTAAACTCCTGTGTAGTAACCCTGGACAGCTATCGGCCTCAGTTCATCTTTGGGGTGCATAACCCTCGGTGGAACCTGCCTGTGTATTGCTCAGTGCTGCTCCGCCATGTACGGAGTGCATGACTGCTTACCTCAGTTGAGTAGTTCAGTCACACAGGTTGGTTCTGCCTCTGTTTCAGACCACAAAGGTAATGAAAGTGATTATGGCAACAGACTCCATGGCTTCTGACTCCAATGCTTTGAGGGAAATACCTTCCTACCAGAGCCTCTCCAGAGGGTGGTAGTTTGTCAGTCTGCAGACTGATGAATCCAACTGCAGTGGAGTAGTTTCAAGACTTGTCCAGTATGTAGAACCTCATCTGGCACTTCGGCAGTGGGGGAAGCAGTTTGCCTGATATGAACAACAGGGAACTGTCTGACCCAGAGATCAGATGGTGATTTTGTTTCATCACCTGTAGTGCCTTGGGACCATCTCTCACAATCTGGGACTTGTTCCAGACACATCCCGATCCTCAGAGGATGGTTACTTGTGTAGACGTAAGTAGATTGTCACTTGCACATCACAGTTCTCGAGATGGGTACTGAGCATCTGGTTCTGCAAGCATTATGAGATTAGTTGATGGGATACTGGGTTCTCTTCATTTTGAGCTGTCAGCCAGATACATTCTAGGCCATCAGAATGTATTGGTAGATCAGCTCAATCGTCAGGGGTGTCACAGTGATGGAATGGTCCTTGCACCTGCACATAGCTGAGAATGTGTGAGGTTTGGGAAACCCAGGTGATTGAACTGTTTGCCACCTGGTGTCCTGCTCTTCAGTGGTGGACTCTTGGGCTGAGATGAAAGATGCCTTTCAACATCTTTTGGAGAACCTCGACTTCTATGCTTTTTTGGTGATATACTTGGTCCATCAAGCGTTTAAATGAATGTTGGTAACTACTGGTCTCTGCTGACTCTGGTGGCTACTTATTGGCCATAAGCTGGTTGGAACCCTGGTCTGCTTGGCTTTCTTGTTGAGGTGCTGAGAGAACTGCACTTGTGGCTTACATTGCTTTGGCAGCCATACCTGCTTCTTCCAACCAACAGCCAGTGGCTGAATTCTCACTGGTCAGGCATAATGCAGGTTAGACACAACAGAGCTCCAATCTTTAACTTTTAATAGATGTGACTCCGTCCATTCCTTTTTTAACAAGGATGGCGATTGAATAGAGCAAACTCATTTCAGGTTTTGTAATATCCTACTTTTTGAATTGGTTTTCCCAAATCACATAAGAAATCTGAAGTTCTCCAAATGTCCTAGAGTAAGGGTACAAACATGCCATTTTCTGGAACAGAGCCCTCTGTGTCTCAGTATCACATACATCAGGATATACAGTTGGTTACAGGAATCATCGTTTCCCTGCTCACATACATAACTGGGTAGAAGATAAACACCAGCTATATCTGAACAATACCTCCTGTCTGATGAGTAAGTATCCTCATAGCAAATGCAAATTTTTCCAAGAGGAACAAATTGTCATCTTTTATGAAAATCCCGCCCCTAACCAAACCCACATTTGTCCCTGTTGCCGAAATAAAAGTTGGTGATATTTACCGAGTGAGTTGGTGATTACCTTGTCCCCTCACCTGCCACTTGTTAAATACCTTGTTACCAGGTTTCATTAATTGAACTTACTTTGGCCGAGGATATTTCCACATAAAAGACTTCAGGTTTGTGTATCCAGTTCAAGTGCATATGATCTTCAATTTGTGATTTTTTCATTTATGAAGTCACTGATCAGAAATCGTGATCTTGTGAATCAACCGATTAAGTATCACTTCATGTTATTTATTCCCTAAATTTGAATATTTCCGATGTCCTATTTTTCATTTCATTGGAAAGGGTGTGCTTTTACTTCCGCAAAGCATATATTTTAATTTTTTTTCTTTGGCCGTGGTTGAATTTGGCATTTATATTCCTGTTTCGATTGCACGAGAATCGATCACATTTTAACTTCATCGCATTTTAACTTCTTTAATAATATAAGAATTAAATAAATATTGCAAAACACTTTTCCATCTTCTTTTATCTGCTAAAAAGGATGTACATAGATAATAACATTAGAAATTAACATGGAAATGTGTCCATTTGTGTTCCACGCTAAGCTGATTAACGCATATTCGCATTAGTTTTCAAAGAAAACATAATTGCTTGCGGTTTTCGGGATTGCTGTTTATTTTCATCTCGCCAGTTTGCTCAACTTTTCTTTAATACTACTTTTGTCGGTTAATTAACAGTTACCCTAATATGGGAACCTTGGAAAAATTATTATCAGGTATTGAAGGAAGGTAGGTTAGGATTTAGCCCTGTTGATGTGCTGTTATTGATGATAGAAACGGTTATCGAAATCGACTGCGACGGAGTAATGCTCATTCCGGAATACGTACACCCATGATAGCGCATTTGACAGTGTCTACAAACGAGTTCGTACTAAATGCGCCATCGGATATAAACAGTTTGTGAATTATTGGTATAAAATTTCACTTACTCTCTACTTGGGACGAAAGTGGACTAACTGACTATTTTAGGCTTTTAGACGTGCAGTAACGCATACATTAGCTAATAACCTAACCAGCAAAGAGGGTAAGCAGAAGGCCACAAGGATATGCTATACTTATTAATATGAATCGAGACGAGCCTTCTTTGAGCTCTAATGCAGTTATTTATTGAGTGAGGACAGGAAACCAGTCTATTAATATTGGATGGAATTAATTGATTAATCTTGCAGAAATAAAGAACAGCAGCAAAGACTAGAGCATACCAATTTTTTTTACCCAAATCTTCGTGGATTTTTTTAATTAGACGAGCTCATCACCTGTCCTGTGACTGAAAATTAGAGATCTGACAACACTGAAGACAAAACATTTGTAAATGTGAGACCAAACTCATCCTAATTGTTTTATTGATGTAGTGGTCGTTGTTGTTGTTGTTTTAGATTAAAGTTTCCAGTATGAGAGCGTGTGCCTCTGTGCAGTTTTTAATTTCATTTTCATTCATTCATCACCATATCGAATGATCTATTGTCCCAGTGCTAGGCTTCTAGCCCAGACCTGTCATTTCATCCAAATCCTTCGGGCCAGCCCTATGAGAGCTGATAGTCAGCTCAGTGGTCTGGTTAAACTGTTTTAATAATAATAATAATAATAATAATAATAATAATAATAATAATAATAATAATAATAATAGATTGAAGTAGCGTGTATTCTGGTGCAGGCTGCTGCATGTAGAGCAACCCGTCATTATGAAGTTTTGAAAACTTTTGCTGCACAGTTCCAAGCTACCTTGATCACTTATGTAAACCAGAAACATATAGAACAACGTTTTCGAATCTTCCACTTCCAGGATATATCTCAGAGTCGCTGTAAGCCGCTTAAAGGAATTTTAGAGATGCTTGAATTCGTCCTAAAACTGCTTGTGGAATATTAAGTCTGCTTTAATCAGCTCATAGAATTTTAAGAGGTCTTAAAGGAATTGTGATACTCCAGTAATCCGCTTTAAGAAAATTCAAGAGATGTTTGAAGGTGTCTTTAAGCTGCTTAGGGAAATTTTTGAGATGCCTTTGAAAAGCTTGAAGCTTCTCTGATCTGCTTAAGGAAATTTTAGATGCTTAAGAGATATTCAGGCTTCTTAATGAAGTTTGAGAGGTGGTGAATTGAGTATGTAAGCTGCTTGGAGGCATTGTAACATAAAATTACTTAGAAGAAATCTCCAAATTTTCAGGCTATTCAAGATATCTTCGTAGTTTTCAAGTGCTCAATGGAATGTTAGAAATTGTGTCAATATTAATGGTGCTGAAGGAGTTCATTTAGATCTTTTAGGGAATCATAGAAGTCTCTAATAATAATTTTGTAAGCTTAAAGGCAATAAATTGAATCTTTAAATTGCATAATGATATCGTAAAAGGTTTATAGAATCTTAAAGCTGCTTAAGGAAGTTGTCAAGATGTTAAAAGAAGTTAAAGACTTCTCAAGCGTGAGGGAATTTTAAAATTGGTGAAGCGAATTATGAAGCTACGTTCTAGAATCTCTTAAGTTGTTCAATGGAATCTCAAAGAATCTTCTAGGTATATTAAACGTAGTTTTATATATTCTTAGAGGGACTTCAAAGAATTCTAACATCTCTCCTAGGGAATCTTTTTATTTAAGGACTTGGTAAAGTTACTTATGAAAATTTTAAAGCGGTTTTATGCATTCTTGTTTATTCATTAATACTATTCCCTTGCCCTTGTCGGGTTTGCAAGTGACGATATTTTCCACTTTACTCAAATTTCTTAAAATTTCCAAATCTTCCTTTCTTATTTTTTAAGTTCTTATAAGTGTCATGCAGGAGAAGAGAAAGTTTCTGTTGTAGGCTGCTAAGATTACCACAGTTAGTTCAAGCCCTTGAGTCTTTGGAAAAACACCTCAAAAGGAAAGGAAAAATAAACAAGACTATCTACATAAAGTTAATACAGTTCTTTCTGATAATACAAAATTTCTATTGATTGGAGAACCTAACTTCCTAGAAATCTACAGAAGGGAAGATAAGATTAATAGATCCCTTAGAAAGTTAAAGAAAGATAACATCTTGAATGAGGAAACCTTCCAAAAACTGCTTGTTACAGGGTCATCGTTTGGCATTTTGAATGGGGTCACTAAGGTCCATGAGGATGGCATACCTATCAGACCAATTGTCATCGTATAATAGCCCTTCCTATAGTATCTCTAAATATTTAGTTCACTTATTAAATGATTTCTCAGCATCCCAGTTTGCGCTTAAAAATGGCTTTGACTTCCAACAACAAATAGTTCATCAGGATGGTGATTTATATATGGCCAGTTTAGATGTTGAGTCGTTATTCACAAATGTTCCAGTCTCCGAAACTATTGAGATTATTCTAAACAAAGTTTTTTATGAGAGTTATGTTATTTTTCACGGTTTTAAAAGGCAATTTTTTAAGTCTCTTGGAACTTGCAGTGCAAGATTCTGCTTTTATTTTTAACAAACAACTCTACTTGCAGGTCGAGGGAGTTGCTATGGGGTCTCCATTTTGCCCTTTGTTCGCAAAATTTTTTTGACACATTTAGAAGGAGAGTGTTTAAATAACTGTCCGGAATCCTTTAAACCCCTTTACTATAGGAGATGCGTTGATGATACGTTTGCCCTATTTAAACATTCGTGGCAATGTCAGTCTTTTCTGGATTACGTTAACTCTAGACATCCTAACATTAGATTTACTATTGAGCAGGAGACTGTGAATACACTGGCCTTTTTAGATGTAAAAATCACTCACTTTGACCATAATTTTAGTACGTCAGTTTTTAGAAAAAATACTTTACAGGCCTTGGAGGTAATTTTTATATTTCATGTTTCTTTTTAAAATTAATATCATAACTATCCTGGTTTTTAGAGCTCTCCGTTATACATCTAGCTGGGCAAATTTCCACTCTGAAGTTGAATTTTTACTTGAATATTTTACCAAAAATTCCTATTCAAAAAAAGCTTTTTTATAATGTTGATAACAAGATTTTAGCACCTAACTTTTGTTATCCTATTGTGAAATTTACTGTTCCTAAATTTACTATGTACGCCACTATCCCATATACTCACTCTTGACTTTCTTAGATCAAAAGTTGAACATATGATCGAAAAAGAGTTTGGATTTCTAAAACTGAACCTAATACCTATGAATCCTCTAAAGATGGGGGCTTTTTAGTTATAAGGACAAGCCACAGACCTTTATGAAGTCCAATATTATATACAAATTTGAATGCCCAACTATTATGTTGGCTCATCAAAGAGAATGTTGCAGGTCCGTTATTACAACCACTTATGATTGAGCTACAGAACTGGCTCACGAATTAATAACTCCGAATTTTCTAGTATTAAAATCATGCCGTTAAATGCAAGATTAATATTGATAAAAAGCATTTTTCCATAATTGGAACTACGAAACAATCTACCTACTTAACTGCCCTTGAGTCTTTGTTTATTAAACGTCATACACCTCTTCCAAACTACAACATATCTTCTCCTTTGCACTTGGCCTAAGTATTCTCTGGGCATGCGTGAGCTTGTGGTCTCACTTCGTCTTTCCCTTTCATGTGACCAGGTTAGTTTTAAAAAATCTTTGCTCTGTTTTGCCTTTTATAAATTTTGTAATTTTAAAGAACGTAACTTCTGTTTTTAATTTAGCTTTTATTTTGAATTAAGAGAATTAATATGTATTTTTCAATTTTACGGACCGATGATGTGTTTTAAGTAACACGAAACGTTTCCAACAATAAATATGTAACTGTTTTGTTGACTGTCGTCTTCTTTGGACTCCTGCTGGTTGATGTACAGCCTACTTCCGTCTAAATGTGTGTGTATATACAGTATATATATATATATATATATATATATATATATATATATATATATATATATATATATATATGTATGTATTGTGTGTATGTGTATATATAGTGTATTTATGGAGGATTGATCAGTACAGGGGCGTCATTTCAGACTTTTGTTGGGGGGGGGCAAAGATGGTTTGGCCAGCGAAGCGAGCCTAATCAGCTGAGTTTTTTTTTTTACTATTTTATGTGTTTTTGAAACCATATGAGGAAGGTATTTCAGCAAAAATTATATACTTCCACTACTATATGTTTTATCTCATCATCACTGGTAGCTAGTAGACAGACAAAGTTCAAGAAACAATATTTCTGAGAAATTTTATATATTTATGATTGCACATTTTAAAAGAAAACATGCTGTTACTTCTTGGGGCTTGGGGTGAGGGGCCAAGTTGAGGCCTTGGTGGTGGGGCAATTTGGATCTGGGGCGGGCAAGTTGAGTCTTGATTGTTGACCCCAGTCTCCCCAAAAAAAAAAAAAAATTACGCCCCTGGATCAGTATGTTTGTGTATTTATATACTGCTTAGTACACTTCTGTATGTTATCATGAATCTGGTTGTATGCCTCTTTGGTGAACACCCGTACTCTGAATCGGTCTTCCCAACCATAAAACTATTATTTCTACATGAGGCCTTTCCATTTCCTGTCCATTACCTTGCTTTAACAGGATTTGCACGCGGGATAGGCGCATCCAACCCATATATATCCCACCGTTGAATATTCAGCGATCTCAGTGAGGGCTTGAGCAAAGAGACTTCCTTCCCTTCCCCCCCGCCCCTTTCCCCACCCTACTTACCCTATTGAAGCGACGGTCATATGCTCAAACAACCGGCGTCCATATAGTTGTTGCCAGGTGTTTTAGTCGTGACAATGATTAGGTCTAGTCAGTCCCCGGATCATTAATTTGTAGGGATCTTTTCCAGTTGACCCCCAAGGGGGTCGTTATCTAGGACTAATATTTTATGGGGGTCATTATCCTTATGATATTTAGTCTTTTGTTTGTGTTTTTACGTTATTCCCTAGCGGGCTTGTACTAAACACGCCGCAAAGGTGATACATACCGGGTTAAAACCCTTGGGGGTCACTATCTAGGAAAGATCCGTTTGTAGGAGAAAGTTTCCTTTTCAGCCCACTCCTGCCATTAGTATTCAAATAAATCTGTTCTCTTTCATGTGATCTCTCTAGTTAGAAGTTGGATTTTGACTTCCTTTAGAGCTTTGTCCCAGTGTTCTTCACTTTATGTTTGATTCAGGTCTGGAATAAATTAAAATATTAACTCATTCACTGGTATTTCATAATAAAAGTGACCCTTACATCAAATGCTTCATAGGGGGTAGTGCCGTCAGTGCGCCTTACTTGCGGTGCACTGTAGACATTACTTAAGAGTCTTTGCAGGGTCCCTTCGGCGCCTTGCTGCAACCCCTTTCATTCCCTGTACTGTACCTCCGTTCATATTCTTTCTTCCATCTTACCACCCTCTTCTAACAATTGTTTCATAGTGCAACTGCAAGGTTTTCCTCCTGTTACACCTTTGTAACCTTTTATTCTCATTTTCCTTTCAGCGAAGAATGACCTCATAAGTCTTATAGCCTTGGCGTGCGGCTTAAATTGTATATTCTATTCTTACATCAAATGAGTTGTTAGTACTGTCCATTAGATGATCAGAAGCCCTCAAAAGATCCGGTGATAGAAAAATTCCTACAAATTTTTTAATTAATTTGGAGAATGGATTCCGTGGAGTATACCCAATTGTGGTTATATTGTTAATGTCATCATTAAGAATTCTGTGAGATATTATCATCATTAAGAATTCTGTGAGAAACATTTCCCCTAGAGGTGAGTTTCATAGAAAATGTGGACAGTTGTCATTATCCTTTTCATCACGTCAAGGATTATTTTGGTTAGAAGAAACTTCATCAGTTTGGCAGATGTTTCACAAGGATTGGTGTTTCGGTGAAACCAAAACTGTGTGGGAACCAAAGTGGGTATTTATGACGGGATTGTTGAATCATCTTCTTTATGGAAGTGAATTGTGGATGTTAAAAAGAATGCAAGAAAAAAAAGTTCGTAGGTGTTGAGATGAACTGTTTGCATAACATATGCAGCGTAGGATGAACTGAAAGGGTGAACTTGGAAGAAGTGGTGAAAAGGTTGCCCTAGGTAAAAGGATGGATGTGTTTTGAAACTATCTGGTCATGTGGAAAGAATGGAGAACGACAGGTTGATGAAGTTTGTAGAATTTCGAAGTGTGAGGAGGAAGCGGAAGACTTAAAAAGATCTGGATAAATGTTGTCGGAGAGGTTTTAGAAATGAAGGGCCTGGATATCCAGGAAGAAAAGATTGAATGGCGGAGTTTGTGATGTGTGAAACTCGTGAAGTCGTGGAGTTTTCTGGACAGGGTGTTCACCTACGATTGAATTATGACTGTGGCACGGCCATTGATGTTTTCTGTCTGGAGCCACCACATGTTAGTGAAAACAGCTCAGTGTTGAATACATACATACATATACAGTACATACACACACATATATACAGTATATATTATATATGTATATATATATATATATATTATATATATATATATATATATATATATATATATATATATATTTATATATAAATAATTATTTATATATAAATAATTAGAAGATAAAGCAAAACCAAAAAAAGAACAATGAAGAGAATGAGGGTGAGATCACAACAAAGATTGAGGAATAATAATTGATTATAAAACTGAAAAAACTACAGCTAATATAAACTAAACAAAACAAAAATATAAAAAAAATAGGAATAGATACTCAAGGAAGATTCTGAGAAACGAAATTTGAAAACGAAACAAAACATTTAGATATAGAATTGAGCAACGAAAACAAGCATTAATAAAAAAAAATTAAAGTCCAAACGGAGATAAAAACTATACACCAGCGACTCTAAAACGTTACTAAAATGTAAATAAGAACTAAGAGCCAAACCGAAAATAGTAACATAATTAGAAACAAGAGCCAATAACCAAATGGAGAGACATGCCATCGTCGTTAACCTAATCAGATGATCCAGTACATCCCAAATCAGTTCCATATGACAGCTGTTCTCGTATCACGTTCTTAGAACTCCGGTCTAACAATGCACAAAAAAGGAAAGATTTTTTTTAAAAAACGGGAAAAGTTCTGGATCTCATGACTGATGGTCAAGTAAACTGGTGACATGGGAGAACGTGGATTCCATGAATTCATTGTAGCAATGATGATGGACATTCGAGAAAAGCGAGCTTAGGCTGTGTCCTTGAAGATTTATGCATGAACTGAGGAGGGTAGTATTCGACCGTATGCATTCTTATTAAGATTATTACGCCCACCTCATTAGTTCCTCGTTGGACGGGTCGGTATAGTTCTCGGGTAGCACTCTGCTGGGCCCGCGTCCGAGTCTCCGGCTGGCCAATGAAGAATTAGAGGAATTTATTTCTGGTGATAGAAATTAATTTCTCAGTATAATGTGGCTCGGATTCCACAATAAGCTGTAGGTTCCGTTGCTAGGTAACCAATTGGTTCTTAGCCATGTAAAATAAGTCTGATCCTTCGGGCCAGCCCTAGGAGAGCTGTTAATTAGCTCAGTGGTCTGGTTAGGAGCTAGGACAATTCGCCGTAAACAAATTTGCCGTAGGACAATTGATTGTAAGACTTTTCGCCGTAAGAAAACTTGCCGTACGGATATTTTGCCGCAAGGACATTTCGCCGTAAAATGTATATTTTAGTTTTTAGCTTATTTCTTTTAGAGATCAATGTAACTATATTCATATAGTTATCTTCAAGTATATTTATCACTTTTCATTGATTTTCATGTATTCATTTAATTATAATTATATATAAGAAAAGGATAAAAAAAATGAAGACCACACACTTTATTTAAAAAGTTTTCTAAAAAAAAAATTCAAAGCTAAAAATCATGTAAGTTCATAGCAATTGCTCGTAAATAATGTTGTTTTGCATTTTGATCATAACCTCTGACAATACTTAGTATGTATGCGCTTATAAACATTTTTGTATTGTTTCTTGACTGCTGTTTCACCTCTTTCTGCATCGATTATCTTCTTTTTAGAAAGATATTCTTCATTTTTCAATACATTGATGAGTTTCCATAAATTTTGATGCGTATTGGTCACAGATGCTTGAACCCTTCTACTCCATTGTTGGTATTAGTCAGCTGATCTAGGGTTCTTTGATAAACATTACAAAGTTCGATAGGAAAAGTTGGAGAAACTCTACGACGACGAGGTCCCCTCCCTCTCTCTCTCCCCCAATGTAATGAGTTTCAAAATATGCAACTAGTTCTTGTGGTAAGTCATCGTCATCAACCAACTCTATAAATGCATCAATGATGTCTGAAGGCGGTATGAATGCAAGTGCCATAAGGCACTTTACTTCTGTATTAAAAGCACAATCACTTTGATATCGAACCTTAAGCCCAATATCTGTCACTTTTTTGTAAACATTCTTACAGAAATGAAAATAACAGCCTGTTACATTTGCAGAAGGGAAAATGTCAGAAAAACTTTAAAAACTAGCTGGTTCGAAATCAGTCATTAGATTTTCAGGTTCTAGGGACTCGAGTAAATCTTTAACCTTTTGAAAAAACGTATTGTAAGATTCCTTAGTCTTATTCGGAAGGAGACCGTAAACTGGTGGGATGCATGCATGTCCTATGTTGACATGTAGAGTATATAACTGATAGAAGATTTCAGGACAAACCTTAAATGTTCCATCGCATGCCCAATTTGTATGTCTTTCTAGATCGTGTAACCCCTGCAATCGTACCAAAGATCAACATTCTGTTTTCATCTTCCATTCCACTATCATAAAGTAAAAATCTTTCTCCGTTCTGTAAACACGCAAATTCTTCGGGAATTACATAACCGATTCTTGTTCTTGGAATAGGAGGGCCTTTTCTTCTTTTTGTCTCCATCTTCTTATGTTTCTTGACAAATTTGAAGTTGATGGCATAAGAGAGCGTCCTGCATTTTCTAATTCCTCGCATGCAGCACCAATCAATGATCTTGAAGCTAGCTGGGATTTCAGTGCATTTTCTTTCATATGTGCAATTGTTTTTTGCATTTTATGTTTGCTTGGGTTCGCTGGATGGGTATGCTCACTTACAGTTTTACAGATTGAAATCTCTTCAATATTCCGTCTTGTATGTACTCTTGCTTTGCAGTTTTTTTCAACACACTTCCAATAAACCTTGCCTCCATATTCTCTTTCTTGCCTGTAAATGAAGTTGGAATCATCTACGAGCTTATCACAACCTCTGGTGCTTTTGATAGTGTACGGCATCGTAGGGGTTTAAGTTTCAACTGATAAAAGTAGATAATACAAAGGTTTAAGATAAAAAAAAAATAAAAAATATGGTAAACTACCGAATTTGTAATGACCTCATTTAAACATTTAACGACGGGTGTCAAAATTTATAACGACCCTTCTCTCTCTTTCTCTCACTCACTCACTCACTCACTCACTCACTCACTCACTCACTCACTCTCTCTCTCTTTTTCTTCATTCTTTTTTTTTTAAATCTATACATGACAAAGCATATACATTTTACGGCGAAATGTCCTTGCGGCAAAATATCCGTGCGGCAAGTTTTCTTACGGCAAAATGTCTTACAATCAATTGTCCTACGGCAAATTTGTTTACGGCAAATTGTCCGGTCTCCGTCTGGTTAAACTAAGGTATAATTAACTTTAACTTTATGCTCACCTCGTAAAGAGATGTATGGGTAGGGAAGGGTTTTTTTGACTAAATACGCCTCCCTGACTGTAACAGAAACTCTTCATGTTTAGGAGGTATTCATAATTAGGAAGACATCTCCCTCATTGTCGTTA
The DNA here is from genome assembly GCF_040412425.1 of Macrobrachium rosenbergii. NCBI lineage: Eukaryota > Metazoa > Arthropoda > Malacostraca > Decapoda > Palaemonidae > Macrobrachium > Macrobrachium rosenbergii. The sequence continues at coordinate 46,072,373 of NC_089761.1, read as the reverse complement.
ACCCTCCGTAAATTATGTATAATGGGGTTGAGGTTTCTCAACAAATATGCCCCCTGCCCTTACTGTCGCTAATGATTTTCGTCAAGTCGTTTTATCAAATACAGCCGCATATTTAAGTCAAGTTTTACATGAATTTGACTGATGATATTTTACCAATTAGTAAGTTTTGTGGACCTTTGTTTACGAATGCGTACGTGCAATGTATTGTCAAATATTTTAGATACTGATTCAGGGCAGGTAACCTCATTAATCTTCCTTTTTCACAACCATACTCGTTTAATAATCTTGGTACAAAATCCTTTACTACTGTTGCTGTTTAGCAGGATACCTTAATCTATCGGGATTTAGGGAAATATATTCATATTGTATTACATTTGTGAGTTCAGTTTGCTTTACTTATAGAAAAAAAAAACAATGAACTGATTAACGTATTTACTACATTTTATGTTTGAAATATATTTCACCGAGTTTGGTAGATGTACTGAGATATTCGTGAAAATATTCTGATAGAAAGTTTGGTTATTTGGCTGAAAAAGGTCGCCTTGTTCACTAGACGCTAAGTAAGCTTAAAGGTTCATCAGTCAGTCGTCTTGCATCAAAATCACTCTTCACCATTGTTGATCCTTTACAGCATTCCATCCTCAACTTGTTTATGGAATAGACTCCTCTTTGGGCACTTGCAACCAAGTTTTTCTTTAATTTCTTCTTCGGTCGTCCAACGGCTCTTCACGTTAATATTCAATCCAAAAATCATTCCCGTACTGTCTTTACTTCCAAACAACCTGCAACTGACTCATCTCGACCAACTTCTAAACAGCTTCCATTTCAAGCTCTTTCCTAATGCCCTTAATTATGTGTCTATCAAGTTTCATGACACTCTGATTAATGTAAGCGCGTCCCTCCTCCAGTCGTGGTTGGCTATTAGTTCATGATGTCAGGGTCCAGGTCTCATGACCATTAGCCAGAGTTGGAGTTAATTGAAAATTACGAGATCCCTCTGTTGAGAATTTAACTTTAGCAGATTTTATTGATTCTTATGAGGCTGATTTTTTGTCGTATTGTCTACAGGCCTAAGCTAATTTATGGCCATTAGGATGTATTTTTCAACGGGCTTTGAAAAGTTTATCTAATAATGATTTTTCGTTTTTCAATATTACGCTATCTTCCCTTACATGGGTGTCGTAAGAGAAAAATGGCCACAACACTAGCCGCTCCATACACCCACATAAACGGCTCTTCAGCATAGCGTTGAACCCATCTACTCACGAACTTCTTTGTTCGGAAGGACGGGATAGAACCATTGATAAGCTTGCAGTGGGCACCCGTTATGATTCCAAACACATGCTGTTATATACTTAGTTGCCTTTTGTCTTTACGGCTGAGTGGGTGACATATTGGCCTCATATTTCTCTAATCATTGGTGCAAACTTCAAGAAGGAAATTATTTGTTAGCATATATTTTCAAGCTGGGTTGCTTTAAGATGTATATTACTTAGGGCCCACTTTCAGGGAAGATTAAATGTATCCATTTTCTGCTGGTAAAGAGGGTCAGGGATGAGACCATAGACAGTGGTGTGGTAGCACCCATTATGAGTCCAAACACATGCAGTGACATATCTGAGTCCTTTCCATTTATCTCGTCTTGATAAAAGAAAATCACCAAATCGCCTCACCTCCAGCAGCCCGCATTCCCTCATTTCTCGAGGTCCCGCATCTGACCTTCACGAGAGCGCCTCTCTCTCTCTCTCTCTCTCTCTCTCTCTCTCTCTCTCTCTCTCTCTCTCTCTCTCTCTCTCTCTCTCAAGCCCAACTCCTACGAAAACAAAGATGATTGCATAACAGGAGAACGCCCGCTCCTCTTCTCCTTTTGACCTCTAGGTGTAGCAAGACCACTATAGACACTTGCGTACCGGATTTAATGGCCTTCATACGGAGATAATGAGGTTATAATGTACCTGAGCTTACCCAGATTCGCTTCTGTACCTAACTGGCCATCCGTTAGTAACATGGGTAACTTTACCTTGATATCACAATAAATGGTACGAGTACTTCCCTCTGTGGAAGGTACTCTGCGGGGGAAAAGCGCGCCGCATTCCGCTCATAAACACTTTAATATTAGTAAAGCGGAAGAAGCAGATGAGGACAATTTAAACCGTGATGATGGTGATTATGATGATAAGAGCTTGCACATTAAGAAGACCACATGAATAACAGGTCCAATAATGACTCTCGTTTAGTCAAATGTCATGGATTAAAGTGTGTAATTTCCTTAGGTATTCATCTACATTTCTGTGACACTTCTCAGCTCTTGTATTTATCATGAAATTCTTGTGAAATATTATTCTGATAACATTCCCCTTTTATTATAATCATTGTTTTTTTCTCATAAAAGTAAATCTCTGCTGTAATGTGAATTTTTCCTTAATCCTATTTCATGTCCCATTTATTGCAATGACTAGTTGTACCTGTAGAGAAAAAGGATGGGAATACCTTACAGGCCGCTTTAAAGAAGTGCTGATGGGTGTCTCACGTTTAAATGGCGATGAAGGAAGAAATAATTTGTAGAAGACTTGTTGAAGAATATCTTAAGAGGATAAATATAAAGTCAAACAGTGTGCATTCAAGGGAGATAAGGCAGCTATGGATTAAAGAGTCGTTATGACACATTAAAGTAAAATATATATACTGATATCTAACACAGCAGTACATTGGAATATATTGATAAAGAAGTTTAAGGGGGAAGACATACCCTGATTCAAGTTCATGCAGTAGTAACATAGAAGATATTCAGCGTCAAAGGTGTGGGGTGCATAAAAACGTCTGTTGAGGAGAAATGTCAGTCAGTCTAGTCCTGAAAATCAGAACTGTAGTTCTTATAGCAGATAAGAATATTAAAAGTCTCCTTTAGGAAAGGGCAAACAATCAAAATGCTTGTTTTTGAAATAAGAAATATCAACAGAAAGTAGATCCCGTCGTAAACTATTTTGAGTATATTCAAGGAGAAGGTATTTAAGATTTATTTTTTAGAGAAGAGTTAATTCCCGCTTAATTACCTGGTGTCGTTGATATCGATAAGCATTACTGTAAACAGAATAAAATACCTCGTGAAGTGAAGTGGCTACCCAGATCAAGCCAGTTCTTGGTAGGATGAATTACAGATCATTCTGATATGATTCGTCCTCATAAAAATAGACTGCTTCTGTTTGTATCTTGGCTTCATCCCAGAGTGGGAGTAGTTCCTCGTTGGACGGGTCGGTATAGTTCTCGACTAGCACTCTGCTGGGCCCGCGTTAGAGTCTCCGACCGGCCAGTGAGGAATTAGAGGAATTTATTTCTGGTGACAGAAATTCATTTCTCGGTATGATGTGGTTCGGATTCCACAATAAACTGTAGGTCCCGTTGCTAGGTAACCAATTGGTTCTTAGCCACGTAAAATAAGTCTTAATCCTTCGGGCCAGCCCTAGGAGAGCTGTTAATCAGCTCAGTGGTCTGGTTAAACTAAGGTATACTTTAATTTAGAGTGGGAGTACAGCCATTCCCAACTTTGAAATTACACATTACGTGTTTGAAAATTTTTCGAGAATATTGTTAAGGCTAATCTTTCTCTGGATACAGATCACTTAAGAAAGGGGAAAAAATACAGACAGAAGGTACATGAAATTGATTTTTGAAAACGACACCCCTTGCACGATAAGAAAAAAAAAACTTAGAAAAGAAATGGTGGCGCAATGGTTAAACGAATATTTAAGTGCAACATTTATTGCTGATATGATGTACGAAAAAAAACTACATGTATTTTAATAAGTAAGGAGTTACTAACCAACCTGGAAAATACGTATGAGGATGATACATCTACGAAGATATCACTTACCCGATTGACAGAACTGGAAGAAATAGAATGCCATATTTGAAGGAGGAAAAAATGTGGTTGGAGATGTTTGCGGTGCCTAGAGACTTGAATTGCGACCCGTCTTGATCGGCATTTCATTTCATCGTTAAGGAACATCAACATTTACTCGTTTATACATAACGTTTTTAATATTAAAAGACAAGTATTTATATTGTAATGTTGGAGAATCATGCATTTATATATGGTAGTGACCAGAAAACTCTCCATGCAGACCACCGTCACCCATAATTCTCTGCAGTCGTGTGGACTGCGAAGTTGGGTTGGTTTTCTGTCACGTTTGCCGTTCTGTATTATTATTATTATTATTATTATTATTATTATTATTATTATTATTATTTCAGTAGATGAAACCTTTTCACATGGAACAAGCACACAGGAGCCATTGATATTTAATCTTCCAAAGAATGTTGGTTTTAACCTCCCACCGCAGACCCCACACTGCAGCAGTAGCTGATCATGATGCAGAGCCAGTGATTTTTCATGGCCCGGGAGGAGACGCGAACCCGCGACTCTGATTGGCATGCCACGACACTAACCACTATACCAGTGGACCAACTGTAACATCGGGAAATGACCTCTCCATGGCAGTGAGTAATTCTTTCACCACTGTGTGTTACGGGGGGGAGGGGTTCAACGCATACGTAGGTTCCCTTATTTATGTTACGGTGGGAAGGGGTTCAACGCATACGTAGGTTCCCTTATTTATGTTTACAGGATTTTTTTTTTTTTTTTTTACGTTGGGAATTGCAGCTGGAGACTTAGTGAAATTAGTGAGAGCTCTCAGTAAGGATGTCATCAAGCAGTTGAAAGTCTACTTCTGAGAAAGATTTCAGACTTTCATTCAGATTAGTTGATTATTACAGTCGGTCTTAAAAACGGTCTGACAAAATGTGAAGTGAAAATCAGAGTGAATGTTTCTTCCAAAGAGTCAGAGATAAGGCAGGCGAGCTGTTGGAATTTCGAGGTGATATTGAATCCTCATTTATTGGGAACGAAGAGCAGGTAGAAACTAAAGATTTCATAACCACCCGATAATTGCATTTAAATTAGTTCAGCAGAGTCCATTCTCTGGTAGTCTTATGATTTTACGGACAAATTTCCTAGATCAAATTTAGATTATCATCGCTAATCAAAATAAGGGATATTCATTTCACTGAAGGACGAGTGTCATGTGAGTACTGAATATCAGACCCAGGTCAATTACAAGCAACGACCTTTATTGGTATCATGTTATTCACTTTTCTGTGACGGCACAATGAGGTACCTGGGTGTCTGCGTCTCGTTTTGTCTTTTTCATTTCAGTGAAATATCAGTGAGCATGATAGTCAATTAAAACAAAACAATTTTCGTCATTTCCATCAAGAATAAGTGCAGGTTGGAAAGATGTTTCTGTATTTTACTCGGGGCATAGAGAAGAAGCTGATGTATGTACCACTTTACCAGGTATTGCCAGGAAGGTTTTAGCTTTCCTATTTAGAGCTAACAAACCGACGACTAAATAATTCGGAAGATCTCTTTGTACAGAGGTGAATACCGAAAAACACCTCAAGGGAGTCATTGAAAGAAGAACACAGAGTACAAGCCACTTAATTGGGGATGCGCGACTGTTAAACGGTGAAGGGAGTGGGAAAGATTATCGAGAGGAAGAACTGGATTGATAAAGAAAACTTTAGAACGGCTAGGCAGCATTTGGAGAGATGCGATGAGGAAGCTTACTCAAAATGTTTTGAGGGTGAAATTTGCCTTTGAATATGTAGACAGTAGAGCATTTAGTTTGTTTCTAAAATAGATGTAACACAAGGGTATGTCATATCTCTGTTGCAGGTTGATATTTTCGGGGACGGAGTTATGTCAGAAGTCTGGAAATGGAGAGCGGGATATGGGATTCAAGTTTTTAGGATAAGGAGAGGGGTCGAGAATGGAATATGGAAGGGTTGACTTTTGCGCATGATACAGTTATAGTTAGTGATGATAAAGAGGAGCTGCAGAGACTGGGGAAAGAGTATGGAAGTATTTTTAATTTGTGAAATTTAAAAGTGCATATTAGCAAGAATAAGGTTACGATTATATATGGGAGCCAAGGTCTCTCTCTTCGTCTCACATGTTCAGTAGCCTCAGTGACCTCGTAACTGCACAGTTTCTTCGTTTTTTTGGATAATCATATCACCACAAGCCATGACTGTCGATAGGAAATAAATTAGGGAGTCCTCTACTTCTTTGGTGAAATTCGAACCCAAGCCCAGGAGTAAATGTGAGGTACCATTTTGCCCACTATGCTGTGAATCTGCCAAATTTACTTACCTCTACTGCTAGACCTAGAGTAGTAGAAATAGATATGTATCTTATGAAATTCAATTAGTAAATGTATATATATATATATATATATATATACATCTATAGATATATATGTATATATATATATATATATACCTATAGTACTATATATATATATATATATATATATATATATATATATATATATATATATATATATATATATATATGTGTGTGTGTGTGTGTGTGTGTGTGTGTGTGTGTGTGTGTGTGTGATAGATAGTTACAGTAGATATGCAAGTTTGTGGAATCCTAAACGTACTTGTGGTTCTGCTTTCATCAGCTTTGGAGGAATCTTTCATCACCCTGTTTCTCTCTGAAATTTTCTTTATCTCCTGCATCGACTCTGCTTCCTGTCACACAACAACAAATCGACTGGATTATGGTTAACAGAGACAGAGAACAGCCTTCGAGGAACAACGATAATTTAATCCCGTAGACAAAAAGAATACAGAAAATATCGTTATTTTTCTCATTTGCTTAAACGATTATGTATAGAAAATACTCTTCCACCAGAGAACATACTCCATAAGAATATACTATAAAAGATGTTATCTGTAATATTACTATAAAAGATATCCTCCATCAATACAAATAGTCTTCCTTGTACATAGACCAAATCACAGACAGATAAAAACAAAATAGTATAAAAAGCCTTTTCACCCCAAACAAGCTCATAATCAGGGACGAAATCAGACAGAAAGATAAATAAAAATAAGCAACATGTTTCAAGCTCGCAGGTAAATGGATCAGTGACACGAAAACAAGTTTACGAAATCATTCGTCAATTAATCGTGTATTTATGTTTCTCCCCAGTCGCCAGGAGAGCTGGTGGCTATTACATTTTTTCAGTTTTGGTTTTTCTGACTGGATGTTATTGCCTCATTTGGCCAGTGACTACTTACATGCATACACACCTACTTACATTCACACATACGTTTAAATGCTTGCGTATGTGTTTAGAAATACGACCAGCTGGAAAAAGGATCCCTTTGTTAGAGTCGTCTTATACTTTTCATTTTATAAACGATAACGATTACGGTTATTGCCATAAATTTTTGCAGTTTAGTAATGCGTTAAGTAACTTTTATTATGTGTGTGTGTTTTTTTTTACTAAAATCCAAAGGTTCCATAGTTTAGATACGAAGCCGATAAAAATCTCACGCTGGAATTTAGTCTCCTCAGTGTGTGTGTGTAAAATCTCACGCTGGAATTTAGTCTCTCCTCAGTGTGCGTGTGTGTGTGTGTGTGTAAGTGTGTGAGCGTGAGGAAACACGTAAAAGGGCTTACCCTGAAGTTCAATCTCCACACAGTGTCAGCGTGAAAGCTTGAAGTGCATACTCTGGATTTCAATTTCATCTCATTATCAGGGGGAAACCCCAAAAAGGTTTTCTCTTGAATTCATCCACTTACTAAAAGTAAGAAATCAAGAATGAGTCACTCACGAGTTCAATCTTCCTTCAGTATCAGTGGGAAAGCCTAATAGGATTACTCTGGAATTGAGTCCCCTCACCTGTCTGTGGACAAACCTGTAATTTTACTCTGGAATTCATCCACTTATTATCATGAAGGAATTACTCAGGAATCAGTCTCCCCTCGTTATTAGTTTGAAAGTCTTATGGGCTTATTCTAGAATTCAGTTTACTTTCATTGTTTGGGTGAAACCCTACGCAAGAATTCAGGATCTTCTCAACCTGTGCGATAGCCCAGCCTGAGGAATTCGTCATGGCCAAGGAAAAGGTGACGGTACAGTGTTCTGAGAGTAGCGTCTAATGTAATACCTATAAAAAGACGCCAACCACATACAGTGATCGGAAAAGTATCGTTCATTCAGAATAATTACTGCCATGCCATGGTGTAATAAGGCACATTATTCCTTTCTACAGCAGTAGGCTGTCGTCAAGTTACTAAGTGTTCTTAGTAAGTATGGAAGTTCTCATTCGTTAGCAACTTCCGGATGGTACATTCTCCACTTTAACAAACTTTCATTTCTTTGACACATCCTCATCACTTGAAATCTGATTTTCCCGTGTTGTTGTACCTCGTCTCGTTAAGTCTCAGCGTGTTTATCCTCTTGCATCATTAATAATGTTAACTTCGTTAAGTCTCGCCTTCATCATAATTTCCCTTCGTCCGAGACACTTTTATTCAACGTTCTCTCACATGATAAAAGGAATTTTATTCTTCGGCAATAGAGTGGTTTTCCTACATGAACCCTTTCTTTTAGTCATAAGTATATGCCATGTAAACTAGATCTCTCTCTCTCTCTCTCTCTCTCTCTCTCTCTCTCTCTCTCTCTCTCTCTCTCTCTCTTATTAACACCCAATCTACATTGCTGCCCGTAACTTAAGACGCCCTGTCTTGAGAGAGAGAGAAAAAAAAGTTAAGAGATACCTTAGTTTTACCAGACCACTGAGCTGATTCACAGCTCTCCTAGAAGGATTACACTTATTTTACGTGGCTAAGAACCAATTGGTTACTTAGCAACGAGACCTCAGGTTATTGTGGAATCCGAACCAATTATCTGAATTTCTATCACCAGAAATAAATTCTCTAACTCTTCATCAGCCGGCCGGGGAATTGAAAAGTAACAGTCCGCATCTCTAAACCCAACGAAGAGCTAAAAATCTGGGCGTGGAAATAGACTGAATCGAAGTAAAAAGTGCGACTGCCAATGGCAATTTCCAATTCAGTTTGACTAAACGATTTTCGCTGTCGCGACGAAGCTGTTGTTTGTGGACGTTTGGAGGGGAGCTGTTGTTTATCTTTCCTCTCTTCTTGCAAGATTTGCAGTGATAGCATTGCCCGACTGATTTAATATCATAAAATGGCTCCCCAATATTAATGGTCATCGAGACTAAGAGTGTCTGTGAGAAGATTGGTGTAAATTGTAAGCTTTGTCGAGTATGTTAAGGCTCAGTTGGCGTGGATGATTTTTCGCCGTAAACTTGCTTCGGAAAAGCATATGGATGAAGGGAAAGAAACTTTAACTTCCAGGATCTGTTGGCTGTGTAAATGTCTTCATTCTTCCAAGAAGGGAGTCTGTTCCTTCAGGGGCATATCTCATTTTTCCTTTCCCTTGTATTATCTCTTATTTCGCCCCCACCCATAGTTAGCCTGTATATGAGATGGATAAGGCTTCCAACAACTGAAGCAGACAGTGGGTCTCACGATTTTTTATTTCCTTTTATATTTTTCCCTTATTCTTATATTTTTCCCTTATTCTTTCACCTTAAGTATCTCGTTTACTTTCGTTCAAATGGCTACCTCTCACACGCGCATGCTTCTAAGTTGCTGCTTCTTTACAGTTAGTCATTCTCTCTCTCTCATTAGAGTCTGTCTGTCATTCTGCAACCACTAACGCTCCCGACTCATTAGTAAGAGATCTGGTGTTAGGTTTCGGACGAGGACGGAGTGATGTTGGCACGTTCCCTTACACCCATTGTGCTTCTGTTTGAGCCAAGCCGTCAATTACGTGACTGGTGTCAGTTTAGTTTAGTGGGTAACAGCTGTCTTCGTTGGAGAGAGAGAGAGAGAGATTATCAGGTCGTCATTTGGTGTGTACTCAAAGTATGTAAGGCCGGAACATGGTAGAAAAATGGGAGGCTTTCAACAAAAAAAGCCTTACTCCGCCTTTAAGGGAACCTATTCATCAAAATTTATACTCCTGTCATCTTTCTCTTAATACAATAACATAATAACACCATTTGTAAGTGCCTCCCAGGTGCTGAAACTTGACAGAAAATACAGAAGTAAATGACTGCTCTTCCTTCTAGCAGAATAAAATAAAAAGAAAATACTGAAAAATTCGTGGAATCTAAAACGGACATGTGATCCTCGTCCCATTAACTTGGGAGAATCCCTCTATTGGTCCCAGTTTTTTCTTTCGAATTTTGGAATTTTCTTCCTCCATCGTCGTCTCTTCTTCTTCTGTCGAGCGATATGCTTCCCGTCATACAACAAAGAATCGGTTGGTTTACGGTGCAAAGAGGTAAAGAAAATTCTCAGAGGGATTATTGATCTTTTGGTCATGTAGCCGGAAAAAGGCGCCGGAACATGCATTCAGAGTCACCCCCCCCCTCTCCAAGAAAAGGGGGGGGGACGGTTGGTCCTCCAGCAGAAGACTTTCCCACGGGAATATTACACAATCAGGAAAAAAAAGCTGCAAGATAAAAAAAAAATTCCTTAGGCAAGCGGATGCGCAGAGACAAAAGTAAAGGAAAATAAGTTCATGAAAGGAGAAAATATACAGTCTGTAAACATTTTCTCCCATGACACACGAGACAGTGCATCCATTAAAAAAAAAGAAAGATGAGGAGGTCAGGACAAATAAATGGATGACACGAAAGGCAAGTTTTGGAATTGTATTTTTTATATATTTAATTTTTCTATTTGATCGTCTGCATTTTCCTTCAGATCTTCACAAGAACTGTTAACTTTCATATTTTGATATAACGTTGTTCTTGTTTGGTGGATAGTGCCTCTGTTCGCTTCTTTGTTTTTGATGATTGGGAGTTGTCATATATGCACATTTGTATGTATACTCGTGCATGTTACTTTGGTTGATTACCAAATTTGTCATTCATGACTTCTGGATTTATATTATTTTATAACAAGCTGGGTTCGCCTGTTTATTAGTTGTAAAAACACCTTTAAGATGTTGTTAGTGTACCGTTCATTATATAGTGTTTAATCGTTTGTCTTTGTTTTGCCTTTTTGTTCGCGTTATTCTTAAAGGGGACCCGTCACAAACGTTTCCGTCTCCTTTCAGTGTTATTTCTAACTATCTTCAGCCTGGTTGAATTTGCATTTTGTGGACTTCGGACTTTTCGGTCCCATTCATATCCTGGGATAGTTAGCCCACTATAAAAAGCTAGTCGTTCTTGTCTGATTTACAGCATGTTTGATAGTTTTTAATAAATATCAAGTATCTTGGATGTTGAAATCTTTAGTCCACCAGAAAGGGAGCTTTGGAATTTCGACATATCCTGAAAAGTATGATTTTTCTTTTGCCGAGATGAACCTGTCAGTTTTCACTTTTAAAAAGATCCTAAAAAAATGACTGATGGAAAAAAATACGGGTTCCATGATTTTTACACGTATAAAGAAAAGTAATTTATTTAGTGAGTTGTGGATTCAAAAGGATATTTTAGTGAATCATGTATTCTAAAGGTAACTTATTTAGTGTGTATTCAAAAGGTAATTTATTTAGTGAATCTTGTATTCAAAAGGAAATTTTAGTGAATCATGTATTCAAAAGGTAATTTATTCAGTGAAGCGTGTATTCAAAAGGAAATTTTTGTGAATCATATATTCAAAAGGTAATTGATTCAGTGAATCGTGTATCCAAAAGGACGTTGTAATGAATCATGTATTAAAAAGGTAATTTATTTAGTGAATCATGTATTCAAAAGGCAGTGTATTAAGTGAATCATGTTTGTATTCAAACCATAGCGATGGGGAAAATAAGCGAAACGCCGTACCTTAGGAGTATCTAACAGCCGTTTCTGTTGGTTGGGAAGTGTTCACACTTCAACATTATTCCTATTGTCCTTCTCAAGATCTTATCACATTTCAGGGATACTGAAAGAAGAAAAGGTGGCACACGGTTACCATATTTTAAGAGGCATGCCCATAGAAGTAACAATAGATGAATCATTAATACCTATAGGCAGACATTTTGGTATACCTTATTTGTAATTATTTCGGGCACAGATGATATAATTTCTTTTATGGCATACTCCGTCCTTACCAAGTAAGCTAACCCGGAAGAATAACGCAGTTGTATGCAAAATAAATCTAATCCTTCGGGCCAGCCCTAGGAGAGCTGTTAATCAGCTCAGTGGTCTGGTTAAACTAAGGTATACTTAACTTTTTTTAACACATTCACTCGCTGGTGTCGGTGAACTTGCTAGAGCTTGTTTTGTTTCATCTTATTACGCTGAGGATTTTTTTTCATTTATATTTTAGGTCATACTCAGTTATATTTTTATTGTATTTTATAATTTTTTTATTTTACAACCCAAAAGATAAACGCAATCATGTGTATAAGGTACCTATTTACACACACAGTTGTCATGTTTGTTATTGTTCTCCCGTCAGGTATGATGATATACTTCAATAGCATATGATGTTATACATCAATAGCAAATGATGTTATACTTCATAGCATATGATGTTATACTTCAATAGCAAATGATGTTTTACTTCAACAGCAAATTATGTTATACTTCAATAGTATTTGATGTTATGCTTCAATAGCATATGATGTTATACATCAACAGCAAATGATGCTATCCTTCAATAGCATATGATGTTATACATCAATAGCAAATGATGTTATACTTCAATAGCATATGATGTTATACATCATTAGCAAATGATGTTATACGTTCAATAGCTTTATATGATGTTAAACATCAATAGCAAATGATGTTATACTTCAATAGCATATGATGTTATACATCAATAGCAAATGATGTTATACTTCAATAGCATATGATGTTATACATCAATAGCAAATGATGTTATACTTCAATAGATATGATGTTATACATCAATAGCAAATGAAGTTATACTTCAATAGCGTATGATGTTATACTTCAATAGCAAATGATGTTATACTTCAATAGCATATGATGTTGTACATCAATAGCAAATGAAGTTATACTTCAATAGCATATGTTGTTATACTTCAGTAGCAAATGATGTTATACTTCAATAGCAAGTGATGTTATACTTCAGTAGCAAATGATGTTATACTTCAATAGCAAATGATGTTATACATCAATAGCAAATGATGTTATACTTCAATAGCATATGATGTTATACATCAATAGCAAATGATGTTATACTTCAATAGCAAATGATGTTATACATCAATAGCAAATGAAGTTATACTTCAATAGCATATGATGTTATACATCAATAGCAAATGATGTTATACTTCAATACCATATGATGTTAAACTTCAATAGCAAATGATGTTATGCTTCAGTAGCAAATTATGTTATACTTCAATAGCATACCTCTGGCTGGTTCATTCGTCGAGTTGTCGTACTCCCATTTCCTTGACACACACTCATCACCCATAATCTGGTTTCCTCGTGTTTCCCTACTTCATCTGACAAGTCTCTCATATCTTTTATACCTTCCCTGCATGATTAATGATGTTAACTTTGTTAAGCCTCGCCTTCATCATATTTTCCCCTCGTCCGGGTCGTACTTTTATTCGGCGTCCCCTCCGGATACATTTTCTTTTTGTGTCTCTCTCTCACATGATACAGGGGATTTCACCGTAGATTGGGTTCCTATTGCGGACCCTTCTTCACCTGTATTTCCGACCCAAATCAGTATATTTCGTTTTCGATCGTTTTCTTTTTATTAGTGAACTTAATCTCTCTCTCTCTCTCTCTCTCTCTCTCTCTCTCTCTCTCTCTCTCTCTCTCTCTCTCTCTCTCTCTTTTCCACATGATGTTTTCCTCGATTGTTGCTAATAGCTTGTTCTCTACTTTTATTTGATCACGTACGAGTGTGTGTATACTTTTCTAAATGTTTACTTACAAGAAGTTTTAACTGAAATTACACACACACACACACACACACACACACACACACACACATATATATATATATATATATATATATATATATATATATATATATATATATATATATATATATATATATATATATATATATATATACATACACACACATACATACCTACATACATATACACGCAAACGCACACACATTACCACCCATAATCCGAGGACTTGTTGTTCCAAGATACAAACAAAAGGGGCGAAATGGCGGCTGTCAGTATCCTATTCCTATTTTCATTGATGGTTGCGATGAAGCTGTTGCATATGGGCTTTTGAAGGCGAGCCATTGTTTGCGCATTAGCTCTTATTGGGAAATGTGCGTCAGTAATATTGATGGATTTAGTATCATTAACCGGTGCTATCATCGGTGGACGTTGACGCTGATTGTTTTGTTAAAGTGATTGATGTAAGTTGAGGAAGGTGTACAGTAGACTGTGAAGTGATTGATGATTGCGTATTCCTAAGCCAGGTCGTTAATGGTAAATGTCGAAAAAGTAAATGTAAAGAAATTGAAGGTATTAGTTAGTCTGAGTGGTTTGATTCTTTAAATTGTTTCGGCTGGTGGCGGAAAACCATGTATGATAATATCTTTACATTTGTAAAGGCTTTAGTTGTAAATGTAGTTAGAATGACCATATTCAAATAGACATTGCTGACGGTTTAAACTTGGTTATGATCGCCGTAGCGACCCGAAAAGGTTGTGATGTAAACTTGTAGTATAAATCTCGGTAGGAAGAGTATGTAAAGTAAGTATGAAGATATAAAAATCCTTGATATCATCAATATGTGATTGGCCAGTCTTGACATGATCCTAATTATGATGCGCAAATGAAGTCAAGATAAATGTACAAACTCAGAAAAAAAGTAACGATATAAATACGTTGTACGCATAGTAACAAGAGTGTACAAATCTAGATAGGAGGATAACTTGAACTAAGATGGGAACTTTAGGAAGAGGGGGATCGTGGCAACTGAATAGGATGATGCTAAGCCGTGTAGGATATCGATCCAAACCCGGTTAGAATATGATAGAAGTGGGGAAGATACGTGCATACAAGACTAAATTGAAAGGGTAAACATTTACAGGGTCGTGTAAAAGTACATAATTCAGTTAAATTAAAGTTGCGTAGAGACTGGTGCAAACGTGCTTAGGATAGCGGAGACTTTTACGGATTATTGTTGTAAACATTAAGATGACAGAATGCTGTAAATCAGGATAAGTCGATTAGGTTAGGATGCTGATATGATCATAGATAGAACTAGTGTAATTCTCTGACATTCTGGTACTTTAAACCCAGATTTGACCATATAATAAAATGGGATTAAAGGTAAATTTTCACATGAGTGTATTGTAAACCAGTGGAAGAGTTGTTAATTTTGTTAGGTATTGTTTATACTTTTCAGTTATTACGTTAAGTTGATCATTTGGTAATTTAGTCGTACAGGGAGGTTTATGAACCCAACACCCAGAATATTGCTCACAGCAAATATGAAGTATTTAGCGCGAAAATAGGTAGACAACTTACGTACATAACCAAAGCATGTATTAGAATAGGAAGAGTTTGTAGTTCTTGCATCTTAACAGTAGTGCAGTCTCAAAACTTATTCATTGCAGGAGCTTTTAACTTTCACAATGTTCTTGAAGAAATGTCCATGAAGCCAAAATGTTTAAAGAAATATTTGTGATTTAAAGAAATATTTGTGAACACTGTTCTTAAAGGAATAAGTATGAAGCAGCATCAATTAAGAAATTTCATGCATACATATTCTCAGAGATATATTAATAAACATAATTCTTCAAGGATGGACTTACACTGTACATAGTGCCTATGAACTCAGTTTTCTTCCTGGAAATTGAAGAAAACATTTACACTCGAAAAAATCTGGAAAGTTATTGTTGTCTATTTTTATGTCTGTAATATAACAGAATATTTTTCGGAAAGCGTAATATTTTTAAGGAAATAATTTCAAGTAATAATTGGACACTTTTAACAACTTTTCTTAGCTAGGCGTCGGAGAGTTTTCGAAATTCTTGAAATCAGAAAACTCAATGGTAGGGTGTTATTGCGCATATTCAACTTTATCTGAATTCAAATTCATCTTTATTTAGCCTTTTTATATATATATATAATATATATATTATATATATATATATATATATATATATATATATATATATATATATATATATATATGGAATAAAATTGTCTTACTAAAGCCTTAGGTAAACAGCTAACAAAACATAATACCCAAAATGGGTATTAACCCGGTATGCATCCACCTTTGTCAAAGTCCAGGGTAAACTCATTTTAAGTAAAGTAGACGGCCGCACGAAGATATCGTTTATTAATATAATTTGTCGACCACACAATGTAGAAATGGGTGTATATAACACTTTGTTCCCGAGGGGCTATTACTAAACATGGCGCCTTAAGGAGTTTCCGCCATATTTAGTACTAGCATCTCGGAGTAGGTGGATACATACCGGGTTAGTACTCTAAAAATGAACCACAAAAATACGAAAATGATAAAAAAAGACGCAAACATAAAAAACGCAAACAAAAAAGAAGGTGAAATGTAAACAAACCACCACACAAAGTAAAATGTCTAACGATCCATTTGCATACGTACAGCACTATGAAATCTTACGATAGTTAGTTGAATACTGGACGAGTTGTTCAGTTCCGGTTTCATCCTCTTAATAACCAGTGACTGAATTAGAAGGTCCAGTCCATTTGAACAAAAAGACATTTCTTTAAAATCCAAGTATGTGAAAGGATGTTCTTGTGCCAACCTGTGTTCCCTTATGGCTGAAAAGGGTTGTTTTGAAAAAGACCTCTGTGTCCCAATATTCTGTGTCTGAGGCAGTGAGAACTGGATCCCACATATTGCAGACCACACTGCGAACAAGTAAACAAGCACACGACACACGAATTGTGGCCCACAGGAAGAATGGGTGTCTCCCTCAATAGTTATCTAATAGTGAAAGGATTAGTAAAAACAAATTGGGACCTAATTTGAGGAAAGCTATGCTGAAGTATTTCTTATAACTTTTTTCGGACCCCATAACTACTATGACCAAGGTAGGGTAATTTAATGTACTTTACATTTTTACTATCAGAACTATACACCGGTCTGTGGCAAAACTTATTTAAGAAATTTTTCAGAATTTTGTAAAATACAGATAAGGGATAAGGGTTTTCAGTAAAATGATTTTGGAGGAAAACCTTGTCTTGATGAAAGTTTAAAATCACAAAAAACATTGTAAGCTCTATTTATTATAGTACGTATTAAATTGAGTTTATACAACTTTGGAGAAAAACTGAGGTAATTTAATCCCAAGCCAATAACTGTGCTTTTCCTGTAAACAGAAGTTTCAAATTTCCCATTATTTCTATATATCTGAACATCTAAAAATGACAACTTATTGTCCTGTTCTGTCTATTTGGTTGATGATAAAAAAGAAATAAATTAGGTTGATGATAACTTAACATACCTACGATAGGCAAAGGTTTAAAATAAACCCAGACGTCCAAATATTATAGTTGAAACAATCTTAAATACAAGTTTGTTTAAATAATTTACCGTCAAAAGTAAAAGTGTCTTCCACATACCAACGATCAGACAAAGGTTTGATATGTGGCAATATTATTGGGCATTCAGACGTCCAAATATTTTTATATAATAATAATATATGTATAAACAATCTACATAGACAGGTCCAAGTGAATTTATATATAGCACCTCCATCTATTTGTTTAAAAAAATTACCATCAAAAGTAAAAATGCCATCAGCAGTAGCCAGTTCTAACAATTTTTGGAAGTCGGTTTTATTAAGCCCTAATGTTATGTGGTTTTATACATATATTATTGAGAAAGTCAGTTGTTTCTTTTAATGTAATATATATGTATATTACTAATTATATATATGTATATGTATATATATATATATATATATATATATATATATATATATATATATATATATATATATATATATATATATATATATATGTATATATATATATATATATATATATATATATATATATATATATATATATATATATATATATATATATATATATATATACTGTATATATATGGTGTATATAATATCCATATATATATATATATATATATATATATATATATATATATATATATATATATATAGCGGTGTGTGGACAAGTTAGGACTGAATGTTGTTGCTGCTGTGTCTGTAGGGGTACTAAACGCTCAGTTGATGAGCCTTTTTTGGTAGGTTTATGTAGCGGGTAATGTTGTGGAAGATTCTCTTGCCCAAGGCGTTAATCAACGATTTAGCAGTTCTGAAGTATGAATGTTGCAGTGGATATTGCATTGAACTCCCTGAACCACTCCCGTTAGGGGAAGGACTTATGTCAGATATACAGTATATATACATATATATATATATATATATATATATATATATATATATATATATATATATATATATATATATATATATATATATATATATATACAGTATGTATATATATATATATGCAGTATACATATATATTTATTTATGTATGTTTATTTTCCATCACGAATGTCTTTCCTGTATTTTATCTTCCATAAGGCTCCACCCGCCTTCGGACTCCCTTCTCCTAGTTGCCATCCATGCAGATTTGGGTCTTCCAACTCTTCTGTGCCCGCAGAAGCCCAGTTTAGAATAGCACGTACTATTCTCCCAGGGTTGGGGCGAAGGAAATATCCTAACCATCTCCATTTCCTCTTTATAATTATCTCATCCACTGGAACATCCGAGTAGTTTACCTTATAGATGTTATTTTTAACTCTCTACTGCTATTTGACTCCTACTATTTTTCTTAAAACTTGATTCTCAAATCGACAGTCTTTTAGAGGTAGTTTCATAGTAAAGCCATGGGCCACGTCCTAATAACAATACAGATTTTACTTCATAGTAATGCCGTGGTTAACGTCCTTATAGCAATATATATTTTATTAATCCCTTGTATAACATTATCTTAGCATGCAGTTGCAGTCTAGTAGATTTCCCGATCTTATTGAGCATGCCAAGGCTTAAGTAGCGTTTTATATTCCTTCACTAGATTCCAACTTGCAAATATATGACTAAGAATTTTCCTTTATATGTCAAATAAAATTTTGGATCTCTGTTGTACCACCCTCCTAAGGAAGCTTTCACTTATTTTTTGTCATTTCTGTGGGTAATGTTTATTTTTTTTTTTAGTAACCCCATGTTTTTGCTCTTTCTTAATTATCCCTTCATGAAAGGATGCGTGGTTCCTATTTGAAGCAACTTCATTCTCTTTTTGCTAAGTTGTTTATGGAAAGTTTGGTTGAAAATAATCCAGTTCTGGTGGTTTAAGTCGAAAATAGGGAATGTTTTCGTTGGGCAGGGATGATGACAGACGCCGGGCAAGCTTTCGATCAGTAAAGTTCAACTGAGAGCTAAGAATTGATATGTAAAGGACAGTGGTGTCAGAGTTCACAACCTGCCTGTTCTAGTTCATTTCTGTGGAGGATATTTGGAACGCCTCTGGTATAGTCCTTTCTTTTCGCGAGCCAGACGAAATCATATCGCAGAGGAATATGGTGTCTTGTTATCTATGGATTGTACAGTGCCAGAACGCGTTTCTGTATCTCAGAATTATTGACATTGCTCCCTTTTTTCATTCTTGCCATGTTGATTACATTTTCAAGTTGAATCGCTCTCGCTTTACTTGAATTGATTCGTTAATACTGTGATGCTCCCTTTCGCTTTTCTTTTATAACACAATTTGATCATTCACGTCGAACTGCTGACATTATTTTATCGATTTCATTCATTTACTTTTATAAAAAAAACGTAGTGGGAACATTTGCCGAGTTTTCCTATTAGATTTCAGCTATAATAATCCCTGAAAGGTAGATGAAATATTGCTTCATCGCTCTGACTCCGAATTGAGCTGTTAAAAGCAAATCCATTACGTGTGGGATTGGATAGGTAATCATTTTTGTCCTTTTTGATTCCCAAATATTCTGTGATTACCAAATACTTCTGTTGAATCGTTCATGTTGTTTCATTATTTATTTAATTATTCAGACTGCAATTTTTGCTTGTTGTATTGCCGCTTTTATCCATTATTGATGACAAGTATAGTATTTTAATTCATCTAAAAATGCACTTATACAAACACGTATTTAAGCAGACTTTGTTTATTCTGTGATTATCTAAGTACACTAGGAACGTGTTTTAGACGAACAGTTTCTAAACACAGAAGCTAACTGTACATCCTTCACCGATACAGACATTGTGTACACGTACGCTATACTGTAAGCCTCAAGGATAGAATCTTAAACTGCTCAAAATAATGGATGCAAATGGAAATCCTTTTCTCTCTTAAATAACATAACTGTGCGGCCTTATCTGTGTCTCTGTGTGTGATTCTTGTCTTATGAATATCTTATGAATGGTTTCTCCTGGTGTGGTGAGGATTACTTCAACGAGGCCTTTCTGTTGAGAGAGAGAGAGAGAGAGAGAGAGAGAGAGAGAGAGAGAGAGAGAGAGAGAGCAGTTAACAGTCGATATAGAACTGAGAGAGAGAGAGAGAGAGAGAGAGAGAGAGAGAGAGAGAGAGAGAGAGAGAGAGATCTTTTGCTGTTCAGTGATTAATGAAATGTATTGAGTGTGTGTGTGTGTGTGTGTGTGTGAGAGAGAGAGAGAGAGAGAGAGAGAGAGAGAGAGAGAGAGAGAGAGAGAGAGAGAGATATCTTTTGCTGTTCAGTGATTAATGAAATGTATTGAGAGTGTGTGTGTGTGTGTGTGTGTGTGTGTGTGTGTGTGAGAGAGAGAGAGAGAGAGAGAGAGAGAGAGAGAGAGAGAGAGAGAATTTGTTGCTAGTGATAAATGAATGGATTGAATTTGTGTGTTTGTGTGTTTTGTGTTCGTGTGTGTGTGTGTGTGTGTGTGAGAGAGAGAGAGAGAGAGAGAGAGAGAGAGAGAGAAATGAAGTCGCTAACCAGTGCTACTACCTAGTGAGATATGAATGGGCATAAAGGATCAAATAAGGGGAGAGAGAGTTAAGTTGCCAACTAATGCAGACATCTTGTAAAATGTAACCGGATGTAAGGGACCAAGTGAGAGAGAGAGAGAGAGAGAGAGAGAGAGAGAGAGAGAGAGAGAGAGAGACTAATTACTGCCAACCAGCCCGAATACATCACCAAAACTGTTATCGGGTCAAAAGGCCCAATATACGTAGGTGAAGATTGCTACCACAGAATTCTTTCCGAGCATCTGTTGTCCCTCAGACCTAGTAAGTCTCCACATTAAATAAGTGGGTATATTATATCCAAAGGAGTAAGGCCCCGTTTTACTTATTTAACATTTGAGCTTGGGTCTGATCAGAATATGTTTGGCCTTCTTCGTTGGCTGTCCCTTATATACTCTATACGTGACGCCTTACTTTAAAATTTACGTCATTAATAATGTGGTAGGGATTGTCTTTTCCCATTTTCATACCTTGCACGATTTCGGGGACTTTTTTTCACATAGCGTCCATTCCTAGTTGTTTATTTTTGAAAGGTTAGTGATTGGTTCAACTTGATAGTTTTATTTGTTTGGGAAGTAGAATTTATTTACATAATATAAACCTTAGATACATTATATATATATATATATATATATATATATATGTATGTATATATATATATATATATATATATATATATATATATATATATATATATATATATATATATATATATATATATATATATATATATATATATATATATATGGCTACTACACTAGTAAGACAAAGCTGATTGAAAATGATTACGAAGAATAATCATTACTAAAGTCTGAAAAGAGTAATTTCCACATAAAAGTAGAAAATTTGCAAAAACACACCACGAAAAACAGTATCATTTTTTTCTTACTACAACATGTTTCTTTAGGAACACATCTTGCATATGCTTTAAAGTAAGCAGGTGTGTAAACAAACGTGCAACAGTGGTACCGAAACATATTACTGATACATACTATATACTATATTGTAAAGAGGTGAGAAAAGCATATTAGAAGAATATATATACAGAAATGCTTCTTTATGTAGAAAATTAAGCTTGCTAATGCGGTCTTATGAACCATAGCAAAATGCAGGCCCGCAGTCCACTGGGAACAGCCATTATTAATCGTCCAATCAATTAGCATTTCCTTGACTCGTGCATTGGGCATTGCGGATGCCTCCCTTAACCGTAGACGATGATCAACTGTGATTTCATGTGACAGTTCACTAACCACAAGAGCGGCAAATGTACTTAGATTAATTCAGCCAACATCGAAATTTCAAACGTCTGTCGAATATGAAATTATAATATTCGGTCCCTTCCTTCTGTTTAAAGGATTTGACAGAATTTTAACCATATTTGATAGCCTGTAATATCAGGTATAATGTATTTATTTTTTAACTGCTTTCGTCCAGTTTATTCATAAAACTTTCGTGAAAGCGTACTATGTCATCCTTATTGGCCTCGTCTCAACTTAAGATGTGAAGGATTTGTTAAGAATTCCAACAAAAACTGTTGTTTTACTCAAGACCCCCTTTAACTGCTAGTTATGTCAGTTTTGAGTCGAAGTTACTCCAATACTGTAGTAAATTTGTAGGATTTGTTACATCTTGCTGTTTTGTTAATATATTTCGTGTTTTATTGACTTATTTGCCTAAGCCATAAGATAGGTTGCCCATATCTAGAAACAGTCCTTCTAGTTCATGAATTGTGCAAAGTTTTGTGAGCATTCACATTTTAGTCATAACAGCTTCCTATTTCCTGAAATGGAGAAGCTTTTGCCTATTTCAGAAATTGGTCAAGTCACTTAAATTTCTTGACTTTAGGCTATTTCAGTATTAAGCACGACACCTGCTCGCTCGCTCGACATATATGTTATATATATACTTTATATGTATATATATATCATATATTTATATATATATGTTATATATATACTATATATGTATATATATATATATATATATGTATATATATATATGTGTGTATATATATATATGTATATATATATATTATATATATATATGTATAATATATTATATATATGTATATATATAATATTATATATGTATAGTGTTTGTGTATGTGTATTATTTTTAATTTCATTATTTTCCCTGTGAGAGGTTTCACAGTAAAAAAATCAACATTTTACTGCCATTAATATTGGTTCAAGGATGAATCACCAGCAAAGAACGCTTCCACGTTTAAGTTTTGAAATTATTTAAAGCATGGACGGGTGCGTGATATTTCACGATATCAAAGTTTATTAAGAATTTTTACCTACGATATGTTAGGCCAAATGATTACACCTGTGTATATGACCCTAGTCGTTGTGACACCTGTTAACAAGTATCAATTAGTCACTCACATTAGCTTCGTCAGCACCTGTATACTTTCTTTTATATACTGCGCCACTCTCCTTTGTGTTGCATGTTCTCTCGAGGTTCCTGCAATTTAAAAGGACCTTGTGGGACAACACCTCGTCATCCCGTCTAGGCAAAACTTAATCTGTTCCCCGCTCTTTCGTCCTTCCAAAAGCTTTGCATGAACTTTATTACCTTTCTCACCCTCCTATTCAGTGTCTTGCCGCTTTTTCCATCCTTCAGTCTTCAGTTACATTTGCTTCAGTAACCCACATGAATCACCCGCTTCCTTTCTGCCAAGTAAATTCGGTTATGGCGTTCGTTTTTGTAGTAATATTTTTTTGTATGCTTATATTTGGCAGGAAAATAGTCGCTTAATTTATTTTAAGTTTCCAGTTTTATATTCAGATTTTTTTATACATTTTTTTTAGAATTATCGCTGGTTTATTTGAAGTCGACAGTTTCCCATGGATATTAAAAGGAAGTGTATATTGCATTCCTAAATTCAGCATTGAATACTTACCTTTACCCCGGCACATGGTAGAGGTTTTAAGTTTTGTCTGTACAGAAGGTGTTACGCTACTTTATATAAATATGTGTGTGTGTGTATATATATATATATATATATATATATATATATATATATATATATATATATATATATATATATATATATATATATATATTACACACACACATATATATATGTGTACACACACACACACACACACATATATATATATATATTTATGTATAACATGTTTGTTTTTGTATTCTTGTATTTACTGCATAAGTTTTGCCCACTGACACAATAATATAAACGTAATTTTGGCTTAATATAATCTTACTGTGTAAGGATAGTTCTAAATTTAGCTGTATGCCAATGCATAAATATATTAATCTGCATTGGGGAGTATACGCTCAAAGAACTACTCTGCGTTGCTAGCACAAGCCTATCTCTAATGTGCTTTGAAATTTATTGCGGTGAATTGCTTACTCCTTCCAAATTAAATGTTTTTGCTTGTTTTCCCTCCAGTTATATGAGACAGTATTCACTGGAATGAGCTGGTCTATCTTGCTTAGCTTCCTTAGTCTCTTAAAAGTTTCCAATATATTTAATTCTTTTTTTTTTCCAGTATACCAAAGAGGAGACACGGGGACGAATTGGTACACGTTGCTCAGCGGCTCCGTCGACTCCAGACCACCGCTCCACACCCAATACCAGGTGAGAGTAGATGAAATTAGAGGAAATTGGCCACTCTGAAAAGCTCTTCCGTGCTGACCATACTCCGCGATTTTTTTTCAGGTTTTATTTATGTTGACCGCTGTCGTTTGGGTACGTTGTTCGGCGGAGTATTGTGTATATCATTGGAAGGAACTGTTGATGTTACTGAGGCTTTCGCGGTGAATGTCTTTGAAGATTGAGACGTTTTCTTGTCTA
Source organism: Macrobrachium rosenbergii (assembly GCF_040412425.1). NCBI lineage: Eukaryota > Metazoa > Arthropoda > Malacostraca > Decapoda > Palaemonidae > Macrobrachium > Macrobrachium rosenbergii. The sequence goes on along the minus strand of NC_089761.1, from coordinate 46,047,659 downwards.
TTGTAATTGATTTTTTTGCCGTCGATACTCCTGATGTGCTTGTGATAAATTATTTGATATTTATGGTGTTTATAACGAATGCAGAATATTTCGTAGTGGGAGCACTTGTGCACAAAACCAGTCAATCAATTATACGCCTTTTCCCATTAAAGAGATTGCCTATAGTAGTTGTTAGCTTTCAGATTCTTGGCTAACATTTTGAAATTGCTAGCCGCATACTCTTATCTACATCCACAGAAACATGTTAAAGTCTACTAACTATCAGGTACATAATTACTGCTTAGTTCAGCCGAGGCAGAGGGGGTTTTAACGGAACGAATCATCATAGCTTCCTCCTCTAGTACGTATATATATATATGTATATATACATATATATATATATATATATATATATATATATATATATATATATATATATATATATATATATATATATATATATATATAAATATTTATAAATATTACTGCTGTTCGCCCTCAATGTATTTATGTGTAGTAATATTAGTCAGATTGACCTCGACAGAGAACGTCTCTGTCCCGCAGGTAGGCCAGGCAATTCAAAAATAACGATCATAGCAGAGACAGAGGACGTCCTCGCATAGGCAGGGATAGGCTGTGCAGCTCAAAAACAAAAATATGCTGGTGGCATTAGGGACCTAAACCTCAGAGAGGGTTTTCACTCAATAATCTCTAGTAACGCAGGTCTTAAGCTGTCTTTCCCTCTACCCTACGCATTCGGCGATGTCTTTGTGAAGGTCAGATTGCCTGGGGCATCGTGTAAAGATGCAGCCAGTCACCTTGCGGGAACCAGAGCGAGGTCAGAGAGAGACGGGCCGTGAACGAGAGAGTACGCCGTGTATCATGCCGGAACGGTGTCTTTTGTCCCCCTACCCCCTTTGTGCTCCTCCGTCTACTGTATATTAATTATTGAATTGGGAAGACTGCTAGTATCAAGACTTCCGAGTGTCCATTGTATGCGCAAACGACTCGACGTTCAAGGTAAGTCCGATTCTTGTTCAAGTTTTGTTGATTGACTAATAACTTTTCTGTATTTCCGTTTCCTTGTTTCCTTCTCCAGCCACCACTTACGGTATATGCTATTACAAAGTCTAAGATTAAGCCAAATTATTATATTGTTAGCTTCATCCACTTTATTCCAGTAAAAATAACTAGGACTTAGGGTAAGCAAGTCATTTTAATTCTCTATGCACTCTGTGTCTCGGGTCCATTGTTTGGAGGAACTGTTGCGTTTTGTTTTCAATACCATCTTAACAAGTAGAGATTTTTTCTGTGTCCGCAGTTGGTGATGTTTATCATAAAGTCTTTATTCCTTGAATATTCTTTAAGGTTAATTACCCTTAACTGGTGACCTTTGGTTAATTAATGTCTGTCTTTGAGGTTGATTCGTGGCTTCAAGTGACAGGTTACGTGTGTTCTTGGCATGCAGGGCCATGAAAAATTACGTAAATTTAGTAATAAATAAACTGATCAGCCAAGACATGCAGTAACTATATATATATTTATGTATATATATATATATATATATTATATATATATATATATATATATATATATATATATATATATATATATATATATATATATATATATATATATATATATATATATATATATATATTATATATATATATATATATATATATATATATATATATATATATATATATATATATATATATATATATATATATATATATATATATATATATATATAAATATATATATATATAATGTGTGTGTTTGTGTGTATGTTATCTAGTGCGATATCAATAAGAGCTTGATAAGAATATAAGAATATCAGACGTGAAAACGAAGATATTGCTTTAAGCATGAGATACTTTTCGTAGCCTTGACTGGTCACCTCAGGGAAGGCCATATTGAAATACGAATTTAATAACGAATACCTGGGAACACCTGTGCTGAAAGTCGGCCACTGGACACATTACTAGCAAGCACACATTCCATCATGCTTACAGTCTCATGACGTCATTCGACTCGGGGAAATAGGTAAATCGCGTTGAGTTACAGCTGATTAGATTTTGAAGTGAACAAACGGGATTGAAAATGCTTCCATGTGACCTGAATTTTACGACCGTATTTCAGATGACCCTTGGAATATTTTGTTTCCTGTCTGCCACTCCCCCGACCCCCTACCCTCACTGTTTAATAATTGGCTTTGTGAACTCGGCTATTATTTAACGGAGGTATTCAACACTAGGTGAACTTCCGTTCAACCAGGAAGTGGCTCCCCACCTCCCACCCACCTACCCACCCATCACCTTTCCATCCCAACACGAATCGTAACATTTATCCTGAATTTAACTTCCTCTTGAGGGAGGAGACTCGTAGACACCTGTGGATGGATAGATATGCTCTCTCTCTCTCTCTCTCTCTCTCTCTCTCTCTCTCTCTCTCTCTCTCTCTCTCTCTCTCTCTCTCTCTCCGCTGCTATTTATAGAAGTTGTGACATTCTTCTTGAAAAGGGAGCACACGTTACATCGTGTCGTGTAGTCGATATTCCGTTTAAAAATAAGCGCGAAGTGGATGGAAGGAAACGGCAAAATGACTTAGCGAGTTGCCACGTATTGTTTTGAAGTTCTGTCCTTGCAGTCAGGAAGATGAGATTGCTTGGCGCAAGCACTTACCTGAGATATGGAGATTCCTGGAATTTTCTCCGCTTGGGTCCTGGAAGCCTGATGTGTTATGTCGCAGGTATTCCAGGTAATTTCCACGCCTCTTTCCTGAAATTTCGTGGAAGCTAATTTTCCGTCGGTTAACGAGTTTCTTGGCTTTTGAGATACAAATTAACTTCGCGAGTCAGTATGTCTTTTCCTATATTTTGTGTGACGTGAATGTGTGTGTGTGTGTGTGTGTGTGTGGTAATCTTGTTTTCGTAAGATTTCACATTGTCTGTGTAGCTTGTATTTTAGATATATATATATATATATATATATATATATATATATATATATATATATATATATATATATATATAATATATATATATATATACATATATATATGTATATGTATATAGTGTGTGTGTATTATATAAATCTATATTATATATACGTAATTCTAATAGCCACAATGCCCTCGTAACTTTACCAGTAGATTCTACATTATATATACATATATATATATATATATATATATATATATATATATATATATATATATATATATATATATATATAGAGAGAGAGAGAGAGAGAGAGAGAGAGAGAGAGAGAGAGAGAGAGAGAGAGAGAGAGAGAGAGAGAGAGAGAGAGAATTGATTTAAGCGTAAATATGTAGCGTGTACTTGTCACAAGTAAACGAGTTTGTGTTTTTCATAATACTAGATATGCATTCCCTCACTCACAAAAATTTGTATCCAGTCATTGGCCCAACTGTAGAATTGTAATTTCAGTTACCGTTATCAAACGGAGGAGTTTGTCCTGACGCATCTAGTTTCATACGGACAATCCGCAACTTGACCAGCCGTGTGGGATGTTGAAAAAGCATTCAGGTGCAATTACTGGTTGCTTGTTTGAAAGTGCTTCCCTCTGTTTGATATAAAAAAAAACTTCAGTTCTGCATTACTTGTTATCATGATGATGGCGACCGTTGTTGTTGTAATATTTTTATTCTCCTTTTCGTTTTCTTCTTGGTGGTACTGGCGGTGCATCATCTATTCTTCTTATGATGAGAATGATCTTCTTCCGTATAATAATAATAATAATAATAATAATAATAATAATAATAATAATAATAATAATAATAATAATAATAATAATAATAATAATAATAATAATAATTGCCTAAAGACAGCATACATCTGTCATAGTGACCTTTAATCAAAGCTAAAAATATTAAGTCAAACTACATCGTACAAAATTGTGTGCTTGGGAATATTTATAATTGATATATACATTATGTATATATATAATGTATATTATATATATATATATATATATATATATATATATATATATATATATATATATATATATATATATATATATATATATATATATACACACATATATATATATATATATATATATATATATATATATATATATATATGTACTACATATACATATACATAGATATATATAATACATATTTATATATATGTAGGAAATTAATATAAAACTACGACCTTTCACTGTTCGAGTTAAAAGTCACACAGGCAGTTAGTTATTCATCATACTATTATGTCTATTATAAGGTTCAGATGAATAGTCTCGTCACATTCCTTTGAAATCTGTTCATCTGTTCTTGAGATATTTTGTTGGTGTAAGTTATTGCTGCCTCCAATGACTTTATGTATTTGGTGAGGTTTGTCTGTTTCTTGATGGTTTGTTTGTTAGCACGATTGTGCAAGAAGCCACGAGTGGAATTTGACGTAAATTACACCAAAAGAGGCTGTCGTGACTTGCAACATCTGGTAAGATTTTGGAATCATGGGAGTGTCTCTTTTGAGAAGAGGGAAGAGCTGTTGGTGGGGTACATTGATCAGCCTTGGCGGAGGTTTACGGTCTCCGAAGCTTGGTGTTATTATTATTATTATTATTATTATTATTATTATTATTATTATTATTATTATTATTATTGGAGATACTGATAAGAGGTTCTCTTGCCTCTGAAATTGCTGGAGGTTAATAAAAGCTACTTCATAAAGGCTTCTCCCTTTTTTGACCCCGTAGGGAGTTAGTGCCATCAGTACACCTCACGTGGTGCACTGTAGGCGTTACTAAAGGTTCTTTCAGCGTCCCTTCGGCCCCTGGCTGCAACCCCTTTCATTCCTTTTACTGTACCTCCGTTCATATTGTCTTTCTTCCATCTTGCTATCCACCCTTTCCTACTGTAGCTGTTATTTCATAATGCAACCGCGAGGTTTTCCTAATAGGTCCAGTGCTTGGCCTTTGGCCTAAACTCTGTATTCCATTCCATTACCTTTTTTGACGGTCTGTTTATGCGAGTTTTCCTTTCTGTCAGTGTGAAACGAATTTTTTCTTAAATTCATTTTTAGTTATTTCTATCCCTTTAAGAAGTAAAGTGTTTTTATTAGAGGAACTGCAGCAGTCTTAAGAATTTATTTAAGAAGAAAATGACAACATTTGCACTTTATTATAGTTTATGTAAAGTTAAAATTACCTTTTAAAATTCAGATTGGGCTATCAAAATATCACAGACTCATAAAACAAATAAATTAATAATGAAAATAACAAATAGTCTGGTTGAAACCAACCCAGAACTTATCTCCTCATGTATAACACCAAAAAACCTCACCCATGGATATTTTTCCGGACGCTGGTTTAAAAAAAAAAAATTTGTTGACGTCACAAACACCTTCAGCTCATAATTAGGAAGGTTGTTTTGTATTTTTATTTTAATTTTTTATAGATTGAAAAACTCCCGAAAATAATCCCCGTTAAAGGAGATTGGAAATCGATGGCGTGTCCCCACTTCGTAGAATCTAACTCTCCGTAAGTGGACGGTGTAAATTGATCCTTATGGTATATGCGTCCTCCGTCCGTTGCTCGGGAGAGGTTAAACACATCGTTAGAGAGGGAGGCGACTCGTTTGATATTTAAGCTGTCACGTGTGAAGAGCGTATGTTTTTATGCCTGTTTTCTAAATACTGTTTTTGTACGCTCGTCCTTGGGGGTGTTTTTTTCCGATTTTCTTGTAGTATTTGTAGGGATTTTGTGTTATATTCACTAACTTTTTTCCTTAGTTTTATTTTTCTCATTATCTTATGGTTAGAACATTTATTCTTTGTTTTCAAGTCGATAGAGGTAATTGCAGGCTTCATAACCTGTATTTTCATTTGACTTGGAAGGTATTTTTTAAAACTAACGTTTGTTCTTATTTGACTTTTTCAATTTTGTCATTATCATATGTCCTGAAATCTGTACTCTTTCGAAAATAGCTAGAAAGGTGTATTTTCCTATCTCTTGCACACGAAGAAAAACATCGTCATCTAAGTCCCTTTGTGAAATTCCTGTGCTTTCACTTGCACAGTTCTGTAATTAGTCCAGCTGACACTATCATGCTTTACTTCGTTGGGTTTTGCGAAAGACGTCCTATGCGCGACCAATATTATAGCTAATTGAATATTTTCAATTTTCCTGAGCGAAAACTGATGCAAGCGTAGTGTTGATGAAATGTTGTCAATAGAATTTGTTGTAGATATTGAGGTGCTACAGGAAAATGTTAGGTCAGCTTTACAGTTTGTCCTTCTGCATTTTATATTGTAAAGTGATTGGAGATGGAGGAGAAAGTTTATACTGTCAGCGATATAAAAAAAGGTGATTGGAGATGAAAGAGAAGGTGTAGATTGGTAACGATAGAAACTTGAGAATTAGAATATGCAGATGATCCTGTGTTAATTGGCTGAACGTCACAAGATTTTTAAAAACTTGCTTAATAGAGTGCATCATATATCTAGAGAGATGGGACAAAAGGTAAAGGTGAAGAACTCAGAACTGATGAGGGTAGAGTATGCACAATGGGATAAAGTGTCGCTAGATGGAAAGATAATAAATTAGGTTGAATCTTTCATATATTTAAGACCAATGATATGCAGCACAGGATCTCTTGAGTTGTCATTTAGTGGAAAAGGCAGTTAAACATTGAGTGGTCTGAATAAGATTTTGAGGTTAAGTAAAAGTGAGATGACATTAAAAAAAAAAGTCAGGGAAAGAACGGGAGACCCTAGGTGGTTTAAATAAAAACCGGCTTCGAAACAGGGTTTTCCAGTGAAGAAGACTTTTAAGGCAATGCCAAAGGGTCTCTTGTGAGTGTCAGTCACTTTTATCTAATCTGTTCTGGAACTGGCCGGAAGTGGTCCTGATCACAATCAGGCTGGTAGTGCGTTGCAAAATGAGGCTCTTTTACAAGACCTTCGAAGCACAGACGAAAGTAAGGAGCTAAATTTTTACTAGATAGAAGCAGCGTGTAACCAAAATGACTGATATGGAGGTAAGGGTCTCCGCCTACAATTAAAAGAATAAATAAACAAAGAAGACTGGGGCCATCCCAATGGAAAGACTACCCTGTTGTGAGAGAGGCATGTGTATGCGGCTTAATAGCAATCGTGAAAACAAATTAAATACGTTACCTATTGAGTTGAGAGAGAGAGAGAGAGAGAGAGAGAGAGAGAGAGAGAGAGAGAGAGAGAGAGAACGCCTTGAGGTAAAGAGAGAGAGAGAGAGAGAGAGAGAGAGAGAGAGAGAGAACGCCTTGAGGTAATTTATGATTTTGTTGGAAGTGGACCTTGAGAAAGTCTTTGAAACACTAGAAGATGAAAATGAATGTACGAGTTCGTACCAGCTGGTTGCCAAAGGGAGTAAATATATGGGTACGGTATCCAGTAAGTCTCCCAAATTTAAGCAAAAGATAAAAATGGACATGATTGATGGGATTTGCTTCCTGTTCCCTTTTCCCCCCATTGTAATAAACTTCCTTCCCCCAAGAGGCGAGTCTTTCGCTTTAATCGAGGTTGGGTTCCTCCTCCTTATCTTGTTGTTTTGAGGCTCGGCTAGATAAGAGCATTAGATTGCTGGCTCCACTGGCTTCTTATAAAGAAGGTTGAATATCTTACACGGAGATACGAAAAATATCAGGGAAGGAAACACGATTAGAATGTTTTGCTGAAGCCTGGAAACAAGGAAATACAAGTTAACAGAGGATAAAATTACGCACACACATTATATATATATATATATATATATATATATATATATATATATATATATATATATATTATATATATATATATATATATATATATATATACATACATATATATATACAGTATATATATATATATATATATATATATATATATATATATATATATATATATATATATATCTATATATACATACATACATACATATATATTTGTACACATTCTCGTAGGCTAGTAGATAGATAAAAAGCTAGATATGTTTGTGCGTACCGTGTTCTAAAAGTATACTCAGTGAAAAATGTAAACATTTGGATCTCAAAGTTCCTTGAAAAAGAAGAGAGCGCTATAAATAGGAAGGAGAGAGAGAGAGAGAGAGAGAGAGAGAGAGAGAGAGAGAGAGAGAGAGAGAGAGAGAGAGAGAGAGAGAGAGAGAGAGAGAGAGAGAGAGAGAGAGAGAGTAATGATTACAAAGAGCAGAAAGTTAACCATGCCAATTAGGTCACTACGTGTCCTAATTAAACGACCTGAGGTATATTAGCAATTGGAACCACTTACGTGTGAAAGACAAGAGATGTAATTACACGGGGATGTGGCCGTGATGGCGGTGCCGTAATAGGGCGCTGTAGAAGATACTTCAGGAAGGTACTACCTGATGGCGTGTCTTACGGGATCGTTGATACGGTAGGGTCGTAGCGTACCTTTGATGTGGTAGTCTACAGGGTACTGCTGTCGGTGCAGCGTTTTATAGCTCTTTAATTTGGTACCGTTGTATTGGTAGCGTCGTAAGTAATTTTATGATCATAAAGGTACCGTTTGGGTGGTAATTCCATATAGTGCAGCAGATAATTGCATATTTCATAAGAATCGTTCAGATAGTGAAACAAGCATGAAATTTTGCACAAGTGCTCCTTAAAGTTCCTCTATCAGAAAAGGGCGCTGGCCACGCAAAAATTTAATATGGCGGCCAAATTCCAAGATGGCGGCCAGTATCGACAGATTTTGGCTAATTTTTCACTAGAATGGCATGTATTTGCTTCTAGCAATATGGTAAAGCTCTTCCATATTATTTCTTGTGAATATTATGTTTCTGTAGCTTCCCAGTACAGTTTACCTTTAAATATGGGGGCTATATGGCTGCCAAGAAAACGTAGAAACAATAATTATAATGAGAAATAATGCCCGTTCAACAATTATCGTTTTAAGCATGGATCTTGGTTTCTGTGGTTTTAGATCCTAATGAGGCCATCTCTTTCGAATAACTCATCAATTTTGAAGGAAAATTAATAAATGTAAAGAGTGTATGTCTGCACACAACCAGGGCACACTGGTGACATCACTGCTGTGTAACTCAGCATGGGGTTCAGTGCCAGCTAATCCAGCTTTACTAATCCTGTAGTCTTAGACTAGTAGTTGTAGTATAGTTTAGTTTAGTGTCCCAAATGCTTTCTAACAGCCCCAGACCAGCTATAGTTAGATAGCCGCACCTGAATAGACAGGATGTGCCAGCCGGGAGAGCCGAGCCAAGGGTATGGGGCTGTACATGATGGTTCATGTACTTACCCGGATGATGTACAGATCACACGGGACTTAAATGGCACTGGATGAATGATCGGGCTAGGTGTAGGAGACCGAACCTAGTTGAATCCCATACAGGAATGTGTGCTTTGTTTAAGGTGGTAAAGGATAACCCCTCAGCCTTAATCAAAGTGAAATCATGGCAGAATGTGATGCCAATCCAATATTGAGCAGTAGAAAAACAAACTGAGTTTGTGTTGTCTTTGTCAGAAGGACAAAAGAGGTGAGCACTTGACATCACCTCCAAGTCATCATGTCCTAGACCATGATGGGTACACAATGCTGGCAAGGAACATTCCCATGTTCAGTGAAATTAATGAAATGCCACTGATAATGGATCCAGCAAGGCTGGATGAAGGTGATGGCATAGAGGCCACTCTCAGGAAAAATGCAGCAAAATACCATGTGAACTGTCGCTTGTTGGGCTGACTGAAGATCCGTCAGCACTCAGAAGATGGATGGTGGCTGGCCCAGAGATCATCCGCTTGGTGTCTGCATACGAAACAGAGGTTTAAAGTAAGGAGTCTAATGAGCAGACAACACACCATGAACAAACACCTCATGCGCAGAAGACATTCTTGGAGAGAGTCAGCAAGCTGTCATTGGCTTTGCAACACTTGGGAAGTCCTTTTCAGGAAGAGAGCCAGGATCTGTATTCCATTGACAACAAAGACATTGCCCACCCCAGCTCAGCAGAACTTCTACAGACACACCTTGACAGAGGCCGCACTAAATTTCAGAAGTTTTCAGACTCTTTGGCAAACAATGCAGTCTCCTTCTATGAGCCGATAAAGAAGAACAGAACTGACTTCTTCAGGCAAGAAGCTGCTCCTGTAGAACAGTCAAAGCAGAAACTTCTGAAGGAGGATTGCCAGCTTTTCTCAAAGCTATTTATATCCTGTCAGAGCCGTGAATGTGATCTGCAGGAATTCTTCCAGCACGAGAATCAAACATTCCCAGCTTCCCTTAGTGAGGGTGGTAGACTGTACACATGTCAGAAGTCTCAGCTGACCTCGGTCCTGGAGAGTCATGTTACACTAGAAGACAAAGAACCAAAGACTGATGTCCTCATTGTAGATGGATCAGCTTTGGTCCATGCCTTGCCACCAAAGAAAGGAAAGACCTTTGAGGGCTATGCACTTTGCGACTTCTTGCCTGTGATACAATCCTATAGCAGCAAGTACACATCATCACATCTTGTATTTGATGTATACAATACATCCAGCCTCAAAGCTGAGACCAGGCTCCAACGTGGTCAAGGAGGAAGGCGCAAGGTGACAGACAAGAACACAATTCCATCCAACTGGCGCAATTTCCTAAGACACGATGCCAACAAGACAGAGTTGTTCCAGTTCCTGGCAGACAAAGTTGCCCAGATGTCTGCCACAAATGTTGTCATTGCCACGAAAGGGTCTGCTGTCCTCAGCACTCATGAGGCTAGTCTTCAGGGACTGGAAAAGTGCTCTCATGAGGAAGCTGACACCCGCATCTTTCTCCATGCCAAATATGCCACAGAACATGGAGCCAAGACCATCATGGTTAAAGCAAATGACACAGATGTTCTTGTCGTTTTGCAGTCAGTGCTTTCTCCACTCTCCACAATCTAGGGCTAGAGAAGCTATGGGTGGCATTTGGCCAAGGCCAGAGCCTGCGCTGGATTGCTGTGCATGACCTGTGCAACTCTCTGGGCCAGGAGAAGGTGAATGGCATGCTCTTCTTCCATGCGTTCACAGGCTGTGATACAGTGTCAGCCTTCCGGAGCAAGGGCAAGAAGACCGCCTGGCAGACATGGAACATCTTTCCAGAGGCTCCACTGTGTTCTCCAAACTGAGTCACTACCCTCTCAGAGTGGAAGAGAGTGACCTGAAGGTCCTGGAGAGGTTTGTCATACTTATGTATGAAAGATCCAGCACTGCTGGCACTGTGGATGAGGCTAGACTTGATATGTTTGCCAGAAAACAAAGGGCATATGAGGCCATTCCACCAACCAGGGAGCTCTCCTCCAACACACCAAGCGTGCTGCGTACCAGGCTGGTTTGTGTGGGGCAGGCCACCCAGTGTCAGCCACAGCCAGAGAACCCTGCTGAGTGGGGATGGCAAAAGTCTGGTGAAGCATGGCAAGTCCTCTGACAACCAACTCGCCCTTAGCCAAGAGTTGCCAACAGCTACCAAATGTGGATGCAAAGCAGGCTGTCGGGAAAGGTGCAAGTGCTACAAGCTGGGTCTTCCTGCACAGCTCTGTGCACTTGCAAATGTGAAGTCTAGATAAATATTGCCCTCTCTTCAGTAGATAATCTAGCTTGAGCATCCAACGTGTCATGCTATGCCTACCTTCTTATCCTCGAATTTTTCAAAGGTGTAGGTTGAGAGACCTATACATAGATTGGTTGCGTTTAGTCCGTATTTCTCTTCTTTTCTTTTTATGGTTACAGTCTTAGACACAATGTTGTATGTGACCATACCATTACTATTTCAGTTGAAAATAGCATATTAGTTAAACTGTCTGATCACATGAATATACCATTAAATAAAAACAGTTGGTCTCTATGTCTGCTAGCGCTGTGGATAGAAAAAAACTTTTATGGCAACCATTTTGTACGCCATCTTGGTTACAATTCATTTAGTAAGGGTTTTCAATAAAATGTGTGGTATGGAACATTTTTATAACCTAAAAGTCGAGGTTTAAAAAAAAAAACTGGCATATTCCATCCAATAGATGCTCCCAAACCAGTGAATCTCAACATAGATGGCGGCCATTTTGAAAAATAGCCGCCATCTTGGATTTTCAGGTGGCCAGCGCCCTTTTCTAAGAGAGCGTAGTCTTAGGAATGTTTGTGCCAAATTTCATGCTTGTTTCACTATCTGAACGATTTTTACAGCAATCTGCTGCACTAATAGGCTACCATGATTGATTACGGGGTAGGATACCGTGTTGATTAGTGTCACATATCGTAATTTTTTTTTTCTAATCACGTCCAGTGAGCTTTGTGTTCAGTTTCATTGTAAGATGTGATTTTAAAAAAGCAAAAGAGCATTTAATATTTTTCCTAGTTTTTCCTTTTACAAAGCACCAAACGAAGGCTAACCTATCCGTATAGTATGTCGCCTGGGCCCACACGCCATGTTATCGATTATTACTGAATGCATTGCAGTTTGATGTTGCTATTATTAGCCCCCTAGACAGAGCTATGACAGATCGTTATCAGACCTCCGGGTGCTTCAGAGTATGAAACATGTAAAGGACATCTTCCCCTTTCCCCTGAGAGTACACTCACTGTCTGGAACAAATAGTTTATTCAAGATAAAACAGACATTGATAAAAAAATACACACAGTAGCATAAGTCTTGAAATGGGGAAACAAATCCACAGTTACGTATATATACTTACATATTTTAAAATATATTTATACAGAGACCTTTCTGTATAGATTTATTTCTAGATATATGTACCCATACATAACTGGATTTGTTTCTCCAATAAAGACATTTTCACAAGGCTTTGACCTATGCCTTATTCCCTTAAGCTGTAACTGTTCTGTGCAATGATAGCAAAAGTTAAAAACGAAGAAGGCGTAACGCTGAAATGTATTCTAGAGGATCAGTTAAAGACTATATGTTTTGATCTTTGCAACCTTGGAAAGTAACTAAGGCGTGACGACAATATTGCAGAGCTATGTGAATTCTTATAAAATTCCTTAACATTTTGCTGTTAATTTTGTGAGGTGTTTCACTTCTTTTCGTACATCCGTCGAAAGTAATCGTGTTTACTGCGTTATGTTGCTGCATCAGTTTCCTGCATATGAACTGTCCTTGGGTGATGTAAATACCTCAGATGTCTCGGGACTGTAAGTGAATTAGTTTGGAATTTATGATTCTGTTACGGTATTTTGAATATTAGCGGGAATGACGAGGCTTTGATAAGTTGAGTTCTTGCATTCATTCTATGCATAAGAATTTTTTTCAGTAAACTGATTGACAAACTATGTTCTGCATTATTAAAAAGGTTCAAGATTTTTAGGTCATCGATTTGTCCATGTGATCGTTGATTACTCATAAAAGGTCCGACACCTCATAATGAACATAGTATGAATAAAAGAAAAACCATAAAAAAGAATGTAACGTTTCACTCTTTATAGACAGATTAACTTGACGCGGAACCCATAAGTATTGCCATTGAGTTGAGGAAACATAAGCACAGTCTTCTTATCGTCGATGAAAGCTATTTTCAGCCGAAAGACCCAAAGTATTGGGATAGTTTCCTTGTATTCTCACATGAATGACCAATTTTTAAAAATTTATTTCATATATTATGTCAAATTCTTTATATACCTAGCGTTGTTGACTTTTAATTCTTTCATCCTCGATCCAAGTAGTTGTTTGATGGGAATGCTTTCGGAAAAAAAGTGTAGAACGTTGACAGTACAAAATCTCGCTGTTCGTCATAGCTCGTTCGAGACCTTTAGTTACTGGGTCTTTTACCCAGAATTTTAAATTTTCACCATCTGCAAGCTTTGAAATTTATACTGTGCTTGTGTTAGGAGACACGTCAGTGCTTTTACTGACTTTTCAAAGGTTATTTGATGCTTGGCGATCAGGATTTTTTGTCCACACTCAGGATTTAGAGACACCAGATTTTAAAGCAAGAGTACGAAGCCTTTTATCTTTTGGTTAGGTTTAAACTTGACCTGAAATAATTTTGTCCTTGACGGTAAACAGTGGGAGACCCTTACGCTAGAGAGAGAACGCTGCTGTCTCTCCTGATTTACCAGAAGCTTTGAAGTAAAGCCTCCTGGAATATTCAAATTCATAAGTTTGTACTTTGCCTTTGGAACGGCTTTTGCACTAAATGTTGCGACTCGCAGAGGAAATGTTCAGCCGTTCTGTGAGAGTTAAATCCCTCCCACTTCATGAGCGTATAAGGTTACTCTCTATATACAGAGAGCTTATGTTACTTTTGCCATAATGTAAACCATCCGGTGTGTCCTGTTTGTTGCTGACCATCTCGGGATTATGTCTCTCTCATCAGAGGTACACACACACACACACACACACACACACATATATATATATATATATATATATATATATATATATATATATATATATATATATATATATATATATATATATATATATATATATATATATATATATATATATATATATATATATATATATATATATATATATATATATATATATATATATATATATATATATATATATATATATATAGAGAGAGAGAGAGAGAGAGAGAGAGAGAGAGAGAGAGAGAGAGAGAATGTGTATTTATTAACTATTTGCACACAAGCTGACATACACGCATACAAAGATGCATGTGCTTTGCGTTTAAACACGACAGAAAATGTGCAAATATTTGAGTACCTTTTGTACTTGAATTTTTGTTATTGACAAAAGATCAGTTATTGTACGTACGTACTTTGTGTGTGTGTGCTATTTGCATATGTATATGCGCAAAACTTACCTTTATACTTTCGTGCTTGCATGCATGCAGACGTGCGTAATTGTTCTAAAAGAAATGCATTCAAATTTAACGAAAATTTACCAGTCTTCAGAGAGCATTTTGTCAAATCCCACCGAGATCAAGTTTAAATGGTTCTCTGTGTCATAAGCTCAGTCTCTCTCCGACGTGATGCTTTGAGTATATGCGACATTTTTCGTTAGTTTTAAACGATGTTCTTGTGATTTTAGTGAAAATAAAATAGTGTTGGAGAGGGGGCGGGCGTTGGGTGAAAATAATGCATTAGAACATGTTTTAGACAGCCACATGCGCAGACATACGAAGCATTGAAATTGTAACTGACAGAAAGTTAAAATGTGGACAAGGCGGAGAGGCGGAGAGAATGATTTTTTATGAATTCCTCTGAATATGAAATTGTGAAACGTAGCTACTAAGTTTTTTGGTTGTTTGATATGAGTTTTGGTGTTACGGACGCTTGCTAAGCAGGTTAATGGCATTTTGCTTGTTCCAAACATCTGCACACTCATTGTGAATGATAGAAAAATAACGATAACGTCATTCTGACGCGTCATTTTCACACCGGACTCAATTATTAAATGAAGGTTTAGTTCACTTTCACTGTTTTGATGAAGTCACCGACCAAGAAAAAACAACTTACGTAGCCTAGTTTGAGGTTTAGGCCTATTTTTCCTTAACTGTTGTAATAAGGTTACTAACCTAAATTTCTCTCTTGATTTCTTTTCGATTGAGTAAAGTTTTACTCAGTTTACATGGTGGTAGTTCCGAGGGGGTTGGGGATGTCGAGATATTCTGTGATCAGAAAACGGTATTAGGCCTATTGCCTTTTGTGAAGGGGGTATAAATTTGATTGAGAGACAAACGGCTTAGGTACATTTTATTTTCAGTTGTTTTGGAGAAGATTTTAAATAAGTAAGGGAATATGTTTCGCGAATGATTGATTGTAACAAGGAATAAGTGGAGGATGGGGGAGTGTCACATTTCATATACTTCAACATTGTGTTATTATACTATATTGTTATTATTATTCATAATAGCAGTGTTACGACAGTGCAAATGACGGACGTACTTCATTTCTATTATAATTTATGTTACTGCTGTGAT
>NC_089761.1:46016772-46029272 GCF_040412425.1 Macrobrachium rosenbergii | reverse complement strand
TGAGAACAAACGTGCGGCCGTCGTCAGTGCGTACAACGAACTTTTCAAACTCTCTTGATTCAATTTCGCTTTCAATTTTGTCAAGGCTTCGAGAGAGCCTTTACGTCATTTAACTTTTGAACATTTCGGCCGAACGCCTCCACGTCCAGGCAAAGTTTCCTTTGCGTATCTTTTATGCACTTAATTTCTCCCTTCACCATCTTTTCCCTTTGACGTGCAACATATGCAGTCAGTTTTCCCCCTACGAAGTTTTGTGACCTTTACAAAAGATTTTTGGACCGGCTTGTTTCACTCATTTTTGCGTAAGTTAATAATAAATAATAGTAGTTTTTACCCAAATTTAAACCTTTTGTTTAGAATCTGTGTTGGTATTGAGATCAGTTTGTTTGATGATGTAATTTATATATACTTGAAATTGGTTTAAGTCTATTTCAGTTTTCTAGTACGAATTAATAAGGGTTGTAGATGGAATATTTTTGTGCATTATGTTGCACAGATAATATATATTTTGGAACGATTATTTTGTAATAATGATTATACAGATATAATATAATATAACGAGGTGGCGAGTAAGGGACAGAGTCATGGTGTATTCTTGAGAGTACTAGGTGCGTCGCGTAGATTTTCGTGTTGAAGCGAGGATGCCCTGAGGGTCCCGGCGACTGATCAGGACCTCACCGCAGCAAACCCCCGAAAGAAGGCCTAGGGGAGTGGGTCACAGTCTGGGATGTAGGCTGGTTTTAATCTGTCGGCGGAGACCCATCCTCCTGTCCACCGTCAGCTGGTAGTTTTTTTTCTCTCTCCGTTGCAGTATGCGGTGTGGTCCCGAGTAGGTTGGAGAGGGGGGAGGCTTGTATGCATACATTCTTATGAATGCATAATTTGCTCTTTTGAGCTCTTTGGGGACTTCTTTCCTTGCTGCGTCGTATGTTGTCTTCACCGGCATGATGTTTTCCCATGCTCTACGGACATCTGGAAGAGTCGTGGGCGTTCAGGTTTTGAAAAACATCCGTCAGTATTGCCAATGCTTGCCCATAGAGTGGTGTTGGCAGTGATGCATTGAATGCTGCGTGCGGGGATGTTCTTGATCCCAGCAAGGCACGGTAATTCCTTTCTCGAACTCCCGCCTTGACATCTGGAGGTGAGTGCTGATTTGAGGGAGAGGTGTAGCTGCTCCACCATGCCGTTCGCTTATGGGTTGTATGCTGTTGTATGAATGAGTTTTGTCCTGAGGCTGGCAGTGAGGGAGCTCCATAAGGAGGAGGTGAAGTTAGCTCCTCTGCCGCTCGTTATGTATTGCGGTACTCCATGCCTGCTGACCCAGTCTATTAGTGCTCTCACAAAACTCTCTGCTGTCTGCTGCCTTACTGGTATTGCTTCTGGCCATCTGGTGTTCTGGTCGATGATCGTGAAGAGATACCTGTATCCCTTGGAGGGGGACAGGGGTCCCAAGTTGTTGATGTGAATGTGGGCCAGGCATCTCTGTGTTGTCTGAAACTCTCCTATCCCCGTTTCTGTGTGCCTCGTTACTTTTCATGTTGAGCATGGGAGGCATTCTTTTGCCCATTTTTTGATGTCTGCCTTCATTCCCTTCCAGATGTACTGCTCTGACAGGGTTCGGTTGGTTGAGATGCCCGATGGGTGTGACAGGTTGTGGGAGAGGTTAAAGGGTAAGGGCGTCCAGTACTCATCTGGCAGGCAATGGTCGTCTCTCTGTTGTTGATGGATAGGTCACTCCACGTAAGGGCAGGGTTCTCCTGCCAAAGTCGCTGCATGTCCACATCATACTGTTGAGCTGATGCTATGTCGGGATATGATATCCTGATCTGGACAGTGCTGATGGAGTTTCAGGAAAGGGCATCTGCCACATTGTTGAGCGTCAAAGTCTGGTGGTGCATGAATGTTCTGCTGTCGATGATAGGTGACACTGCTGTCTTGCTGACCAATTGTCTCCACTTTTGGTGAAGGCTTGTACCAATGGTTGGTGGTCCATCTGCGCCACGAATTGTCTTCCTTCTAGTATGTGTCAGAAGTGGCAGATGGCTCTGTGGACTACCAGTAACTCCCAGTTGAATGTAGAGTACTTTTGTTCTGCTGGCGATAACTTCTGGTTTAAGAATGCCAACAGGCGACAACATCTGTGTCTTGTTCGAGCACCACGCCCATCGCTGTGTTACTCGCATCCGTTGTTAGGGTGAGGGACCTATGGGGTAAAGGAAAGATTAGTGTGGCAGCAGAGGTGATTGCGATTTTGGCTAGCATGAAGGCTTTATTTATACCAATATAATTTTTTGGGTTTTCCTTTCAAGCAATCATATATTGGAGCCAATATTTCAGCAAGGTTGGGTATGAAATGGTGGTAATAGTTAATCATTCCCTTGAATTCTTGGACTGCTTTGATTGTTGTTGGCTTTGGGAAGTCGGCGATTGCTTGGACCTTCGTTGGGAGGGGCTTGACACCTTCGGGGCTTATTTGGTGGCCCAGGAATTCCACTACTGGTCTTGCCCATTCACATTTGCCCTTTTTGACCATGAGTCTGTTTTCTTTGAGTATTTGCATGACCTGCCTGATGTCTCTCATGTGTTGTCTGATGTTGGGGCTGAATATGAGTGTCATCGACGTAGATGACGCAGAAGGGTAGGTTGCCCAGGATTTGGCCATCATACATTGGAAGGTCACACCTGAGTTCCGATGGCCGAAGCAGCTGTAATTGAAGGTGTACGTGCTGAAGGGGGTGATAATAAACATTTTTTCTATATCCTCCTTTGTGGCCGGGAATTGGAAGTAGGCCTATCCCTTCAGTAGGTTGATCTTCATAAATATTTTGGTGTCCTCAATCTGGTTTGTTATGTCGGCGATGTTCGGCAGTGAGTACCAGTCAGATACTGTCTTGATGTTGAGTCTCTGGTAGTCACCGCAGGTTGCCATGTGCCGTCAGGTTTTGGTACCATGTGGAGGGGAGATACCCAGGGGCTGGAGGCTTTTTGGCGTATTCCTGCTTATTCCATGTCCTGGAAAGCTTGTTTGGTGTGGGCGAGTTTTTCTGGGACCAGACTTCTGAAACGGGTGTGCATTGGGAGACCGTTGGTGACTGTGTGGTGCTTTGTGTTTTGGTGAGGTTGTACTGCAGGTCATCCTTAAATACCTCCGGGAGCTCCTGTAGGAGGCATTATTTATCTCTGGTGCTGGAGTGGGAGTGAGTGGGGCTATGGGGCCTGGTTGTGTAATAAGCTGTTGTTTCACTATGTCCACCAACATGTTGTGGGCTTTTAGGAAGTCTGCTCCCAGAAGTGCAATTGTTATGTCTGCTGTGATGAACATCCAGTTGTACTGCTACCCACTGAACGACAAATTATGGTCCATTTCCTGTATATTTTCAGTGGGGTTCCGCTGGCAGTGGACACCTGCAGGGTGCTGGGGTTAGGATCGAGGCTTTCATGCGGGTTGGCTGCCATGAACAACTTGCATGTGCCGATGTGGACCAGGAACTCCATATTTGATATTTCATTTTGTTATGAAAAAACACGGAGTCTTTTTGCTTGTACACAGAAGAAAGACAGCGGAGAGCAGGTGCAGTTTCTCTTACAAGGCAACCGGTCTGCCCACTGCTGATGTTTAGTTTGTTGGGTTGCTGCTGCGACCCTTTCGCATGTTTTTTTGTGTGCAGCAGTTGTTTTCACATTTTTGGGCTTCATTCCAGAACCTGCAGTGGTAGAAACAAATACCTTTGGGATATTCTTCTGTTTTGGGCTTGTACTTGGGTTTGTTTTTCCACCTGAAGCTCTTGTAGTGGTATATGGGGGTGGTGGGGCCCTATGGATAACTCTCTGTCTCTGTGTTGGTCTGCTGCTGTGGCTGTGGGGTGGCTGCTGCTATGGGTAGTTGTGTAGGCTCAGTTGGCTTGTGGGCCAGGTGGACAGTGTCGACCATCTTCAGGAACTCATCAGGGTCCATTGTTGCTGCATTGGGGATGGCTGCGACTGTTTGGCGGGGTAATTTTGTGAGTAAGACCTCTCTCACAAAGTCCAACTTAGTCTCTGGGCAGCCATCTGTGGTGGGGATTGTAACTAGCTGCTGCAGTTGCTTGTAGACGTGTGACAGTAGCTGGTCTCCTATTGCTGCCCCCATTTTGTATAGGAACTTCTTTGCATGGAAGGCAGGTGGCATGCTGAAGGATGACCTTCATTGGTCCTTCAGTGCTCTGTAGGTAACGGTGGTTTTTTTGTCAGCAAGCCATTCCAAGATTTGTTCAAAGACGTCATCTGGCAGGCACTCGAGGACGGTTTCGGCTTTGCAGGATGTGGAGGAGATCTTGGACCTGAAGATGGTCTCCACTCTGAAGAACCAGGCCTCTGGGTTGCGGGTTGTGAAGGGTGGCAGGCGTATGCTTGCTGCTGCTGCGGCGTTTTTGGTCATCATCGGGGTCACCAGTATAACGAGGCGACGAGTAAGAGGCAGAGTCAAGATGTATTCTTGAAGGTATTCGGTGCATCATGTAGATTTTTGTTTTGAAGCGAGGATGCCCTGAAGGTCCCGGCTACTGATCAGGACCTCACAATATCTTGTGTTTGAAACAGTTTTTTTGGTTGTAATACTGTTCTTAAATATAATTTGGCTTGGTTTTAAGACTGGTTGTTGTAATAATGTTTGTATACATGATATAGCTTGGGTTTAAAGCTTACCAATTGTTGATATGCCTAATGTAGAATATATAGCTTCAATTTCGAATGTTATGTGCTACAGTTTGTGAAGAGAGATTGTCATGGGTTGGAAACTAATATGTTTTGTATTGTGTTTGTAAAGTCTTATACCGTCGCCTAACAATTCGAATCGCGTTTTGCTTAGATACTGCTTAATAAAGGAAATTCCTTTTCTTTTGTTTCCTAGGTTAGTTGAGTTGCAACTGGATCTGAATTTGCTTCTAATTTCGAGCTAGTTTGTTGCTTAAAGATAGAATGGGGTTGAATGTCCTGTCATTATTTTGGGTTTGGAATGCTGGCAGTGTGTATTGCTGATATTGTTTGTAAATAATTTATTCTTTATTCATTAATTGAAATGCTTCATAAATTCTTAACTCAAGACATAATTTACGGGTGACATGTTTTTGTTCGTACTTTATGACTAAAATTCAGTGAAAGCACAAAACGCTTTCATGATATTTTATCCCATTATTATTATTATTATTATTATTATTATTATTATTATTATTATTATTATTATTATTATTATTATTATTATTATTATTTAAAAAATATTCATAGTAGCGTGAGTCTTGAAATGGAGAAACAAGTCCACAGTTATGTATGGGTACATATATTTAACCATACATAACTGTGGTTCTGTTTCACCATTATTATTATTATTATTATTATTATTATTATTATTATTATTATTATTATTATTATTATTATTGTCATATAATATGTTATTCTATTTAATGTCAAGTCTACTGGAAAATGTCCACAACATTCCCAGATACCTTCAGGTCCCTTCAGATTCCCAAAGCACAATGCAATAGCTCCGACCTTTGAAGATGCATGTGGTGTATTCCGACGCTTTTGTGTTCTCGTTGGTGGCGAAGATTTATTCCAATATATCCACTTTAAAACAGGTTCGCAGGGGCCACGCCAGATTGGGTTTTTGTTGGGGAAGGCCAGAGGTGCATGTGAGGTTGAAACATTAAATAGAAGTTCACACGAGAAATGGTAGTATTTGTCCAATGATATAAGAATTATGATGTTCAGCTTCGGAGGATGATAAAAGAATGGGCGTGGTTGAACCTACAAGTTTATTAGACTTATGAAAATGATTAATACAATTGTATTTTTAAATATATCCAATAGTAGTAATTTTTTATGGTTATTATTCGTTAGACTGTTACTAGTGGTACCTATTAAAGACAGGAGTTTGATAATTGTAGAAAGTCTGCGTCATGGCTTGCGTCGTGGATATTATAGTAAAAGAATTTATTCAAGAATTATGAGTCAGAAGAATGTTAGAGCCTTAAGCTATGATGAATACTATTGAGAATGCGGCCTGGAATATAAGGAAATAAAAAAAGTGTAAAAATAGAATGCAGTCTAAGAATATAGTAATAAATTTGGCAATCCGGTAATAGTATTTATGTAGAAAATTGTTGAAATATGATAACTATGGAGACGCAGTAATGTTGAGAAAACAAAACTGTAAAGAACATCTCCAGAAATAGGGAAGGGGAACTGCTAGATGCGAACTGGGTTATTGGAAAGTAATACAGTAATCAGTTTTCATACGATAAAAGATAGAATACCTGAAAATTATAACATTTTTAGGAGAGCAGCTTTGCTTGAATGATGAATAATTGAAAGATATCAAGAAATTAAATTCTGTGAAGTTTTACAAAGATGTCCAGATTTCAGTGTTATAGAAAAGATGTTCCTATTAGATATTCTTCAGTAGCTTGGCTGGTAATCGTCTCTGTTGGTTGGGCAGAGTTTGCAAGTTCACACCAGGATTCTTAAACCCTAAGCACCTTACAACACTTGGCAAAGGTTTGTGCCAGCACAAGGCCCGGCTTAAGCTAAGCCAGCCAACTAATCGGCCGGGACTGGTAATTAGGAGAGATCTGAATTTTATATGTTAGGATAACCTCT
The DNA here is from genome assembly GCF_040412425.1 of Macrobrachium rosenbergii. NCBI lineage: Eukaryota > Metazoa > Arthropoda > Malacostraca > Decapoda > Palaemonidae > Macrobrachium > Macrobrachium rosenbergii. Next base: position 46,022,639 of record NC_089761.1, on the reverse strand, counting down.
GCGTGAATTTTTAAGTGTTAGAGATACCTAAGAATGAAGTCGTCGAATGTTAGTTTGGAAGGATAAAGCCCAACCTTTAGGGAAGAATTGAATGAGGACTGATTTTCCAGATGGAAAGGCAGGAATAGGTAAGAAGGATTGAGCCGCAATGACTGCAAAGCACAAGAGTTACATTATATCCATACTTCATCAGAAATCGTGCTGGGCATCATGTTAGCTTGTAAGTACGTAAGAACTCTGACGAGATTATGAATAAGAACTAAGGACATTGTGGAGGTTCTGAGGTGTTTGCATCACTGAGAATAATTGCATGAAAATGAGAGCTGAAGAGAATGGCTGTTTCTTTGTGAGTGTACTCCGTAAATATATAATAAGAGAGTAGTTCAAGAAACCATCTGTTTATGTAAAGGTGTATGATTACCAGCAAAATCAATACCTAGAAATGCGTTTAATTGGTATTTCCAGTGGAAAATGCAACTTTAAGTTAGAGAATTAGAGTGAAGAGTTATAAGTATTTAATCTAATTGAATAGTTCTACTAGGATTTAAAGCTGTTGACCATACTTGGGATGTTAAAACCAGAATAAGAAAATGACATAAAACATTTTTAAAATGTATGTAACTACAAGATTGGCACGTTTGGGAGATTAATAGTTGTTCAATATTCGGGAAGAAATAATGCATGTAAGACTTTTTTTGTAGAGATATTACTATATTGTATGTCAGATTCCGATGTTACCTTTATTTTGATTAACAAAGCATTTCTGTTTGAATGGTAAAAGCATTTTGTTCCGCATATTATAAAAAAAATTTTCCGCGTTCAACATTTTGACGTCTCGAATTTGTTAATGTCATGACGTGAGCAAATGTTTCTATAAAAGTCGCCTTTTTATAGAAGTGTTAGACTAGAAATTTACATAACCATATTATTATTATTATTATTATTATTATTATTATTATTATTATTATTATTATTAAATTCAATACTGTGAATAGTTGAAGTCTGTTAAACAGTGCCATTTTTTTTATAGTTGTAAGGTGCCCTTTGATTAAATATTCAACGTCATAAGGTTTTCATATCTATATCTATATCTATATCTATATCTATTTCTCTTAAACAAAAAGTTTACAAGTCCTAGACTTTTTTTAACAATGTAAATTACACCATTAGGGTACTTTTCCTTCATATATTAGCTATAACCACACAAAAAAATTACATTTAAATGTAAAATTTCGCCTATCACTCACCCCTACCATTTGTGATCTCCCCCATCCATGCGGTGACATTGAGCAAACTTCAATATATTGCTGATAGAGAAGATAAGATATTAAACTTTACAGAAGGCTTATCCATTGTGGTCTCATTTTTCTGGCTAAAACTTTCAATCTTCTATATCTCCCTCCCCCTCCTTAAATATTGAGACTGCATGTTTGAGCTGTGATGATGGTGATGTATAAGCGTTCACGTGGTTCCTGAAAGTCCTTAGAATACTGTGATCAAATGTGCGAAGGTCGTTCAAAAAATCTCTGCGTCACATAGGAAGCTTGGCAAGGGAAAACAGTTCTTACAATTTTTTCAATAAGTCTCCCTTTACTCCAGTGGTACATTGATGTTCAAACACTTATGTTATGTGCCGACAAGGGGCAACAGGACGCCTGCCTGCTCACAGCTTTTCCCTGGCGTTTTATCATATTGAATTTTGCAGCTGTAGCATTCCTGGTTTATAATACTGTCCATTCATGGTGGTGATACTTTTCCAAGGAGTCTGTCACGATAATACCATCATATTCCCAGATCAAAAGGCCACCACCTTTACGACGAATACCAGTAGATATTAGAGGTTCCACCGATTCCTTTGGGATTTTTATTCCCGGCAGAAATTTTGGGTCAGCTCAAAAATTACATCAAGAGTATCTTCTAAGTTTCTGCTTTGGTCAACTTATGTTGCGGTACAAATCTAGCTCATCCACAAAATATTTGTCAAGCTTGTCTTTATCTGCCTGCCCTGATGCCCGTTCTCTCGGCAGCCTGTTGTAGAGTCAAACGAATGCCATCCAGAAGTATGGATTGAATGGCATCTAAATAATCGTCGATGATTGAGGCATTTTTAATTGCCAAGGGTGCCATCTTCTGTGCTGTCCTTGTCAGTGTTAAATTCAGCATCCCTCCTAGTGAAGGTTGGTGATGGAAATAAAGTTTTGGTTGTAACTGACACAAAAAAACTAAGTAATTTACATAAAAAATAAAGTAAGATCTTAAATGGTAAAGATAAAGACAATAAAAAGCAGTAAATTATATCTTCAGTAAGAAGAGGATTAACACCACCAAGTGGTTTCATTTTGTCTTATGGATTTCCTTGGGGTCTTACCGTATTTTACGGGCGCTGAATCACAAATATGTCATCTTTATGTCTAATTTTAGTTTAATGTTAGTTTAGGTATTACTTCTACCTGGTGATTTTCAGGAGCATTTGCCTGCAATGCTAAACTGGCAAACAGGGAGATATTGTCAACTGACAAATAAGTCGTTGTAGTAGAGTACTAAGTAGACATTCGCCTAAAAAAAAGGTTTGGTTAATACAACGCAAGCACACACACACACACACACGCACAAATATATGGGAGCGTGTGTGTGTGCGCGCGAGCGCGTTCGTGTGAGCATGCTTGTGTGTTTATATAATAAGGATGAAGCCAAGTAGGTAAAAATCTTACAGCCTTGTCAACAAGTAAGTGTGTCGCTAACATTGAGGGTAAGCCTCACTCTCTTCCGTCACACCTTGTTTTCATGCTCTTTTCTGCTTAAGTTTTTTTTTGAAAAAGAGAGGAAAAAAGATACAAAATAAATGAGAGAATACTGAAATATTCTTGTTTCGCTGCTCTAATGTATTTGTGGGAAAGAAAAAATGTGTAAAAATATTACAAGAGCATTTTTTTTAGGAAAAAGAACAATTGCATTGGTCTGTGTTAATGCATTTTTTGTGACTCAATTGTTTTTTGACATGATATTTCAGCATTGAGTTTTGGATGTTCTGAGCCATTAGGTTTTGGTAAAAGCTTTCGTTTACCAGTAATTTCTATTGTTTTGCATCGTAGGAAAATGCTATTAAATATATTGACTCCAAAAACCTGTTATTCACGTCTCGTTGTTCCCAGCTGTAAAATAGGTAATTGGGTAGAGAAACTTTTAATTTGTTGTTACGGCTTCATGGAGCCGTGTTGTTGTCGGTCAGACGATGATAATGATGATGATGATGATTGCCGACAGAATTTGCGGCAGATTTTAGAGGAAAACTGATACTCATGTACACGATACTTGTACTTTTATAATTTTGATAATGACGTAGATTCACGAAATAGCGGCGATGTTGTATTTTGTTGGATTTTGCTTAATACCTTATAATGATCTTCTCCCGAACGGCTGTTGGAAATTTCATATATTGAATGTATCAACTACATAATGCTGGCCAGTTGGAAGTTATTCATGTCATCAGTCCGTAAGCAAATCAGTCTATGGCGGCTGCGTTTACTTGGTCAGCTGACTCAAAATGTTTAAACCTAGCCGATTTTTTTCTCTCAAATTTGACATATAGGCTACCAATGGTGGGCAAAGGTAATAGCCACTTTTGCAATACTGGTCTCAAGCATGAGGAATGACGTCATCATCAAGTAACATATGAGCCATATGTAATTATACCGAAAACCTAAATAGATCAACTTCTCAAGAACGGCTTATGGAATACCATATTTTGCGTAAATCATATGCGTTTGTTGGCAGTTTGCTAATTTAATGCATCTCCTTTCGCAAATTAGGCAGTAGCAATCAAGTTAATAGGCTATGACTCGAAATCTGTAAGTTTGTATAAACCTCTGGACTGGTAGTCAGTCTTCATTCCAAACTGGCATGTAGGTTACCGATGATGGGGCGGAGCAGATAGTGTAGAAAAATTAAAATATTTTGCGTAAATCATGCTACATGGTCACGTAAACAATGCATATATACATATACATATACATATACATATACATATACATATACATATATTATACATATACATATACATACACACGTATAAATATATATATATATATATATATATATATATATATATATATATATATATATATATATATATATATATATATATATATATATATATATATATATATTACACACACACACACACGCTCACAGTATAGTCATCTTGCCTTTTATCCCTTTCAGGAGGGAAGCGCAAAGTTAGATCTTCAGATTCTTAGCATTGTTTTAAGGACAACCCTGCTAACCCTATAAGTCCTGCAAATAATATAACGATATATAATATATATATATATATAAGTCCTGCAAATAATATAACGATATATATAATATATATATATATATATATATATATATATATATATATATATATATATATATATATATATATATATATATATATATCTTAAGGCTAGCAGCGTCGTCCTCAAAACAATGCCAAGAATCTGGAAGGTCTAACTTGGCGCTTACCTCTATGTGAGGGGTAAAGGCACAATGACTATACATGCATATATATATATATATATATATATATATATATATATATATATATATAAAATTCATATATACATTCATTATAATTATATATGTGTGTGTGCGCGCGTGCCTGTTTATGTCTATGCGTATCTTGAAATCAAGGCACTGTTCTTTTAGAGGATGATAGCAGTGGGTAATATCAGGTGCATGCATGCAAAATGAGGTCATTGTCACGGGAAATGGTGGCCATAATAGATAGGGTGTATAATCTGAAAATGAGTCTCCAGAACGCCTTGGGGAAATTGCCTATATTTCACATGTCGTTTGTATGATTTTAAGTTTTGATTTCAGTCAGGTGCAAGTAGAAATAGTAAGGAAAAAAGAGCGAGGTATAGCACGCATACCAGAGAGAGAGAGAGAGAGAGAGAGAGAGAGAGAGAGAGAGAGAGAAAATCTTATTGCCAACCAAAATGCTATCAAGAAAATAACATATGTTGGTTGTAACTTCACGGAATAGCCTAATTATTATATTTAGTAGAAAGTTGGTTTTTTTTCCGAATTCGGAAAAAGCAGTTCCTGCTCAGTTTATGTCTGAAAAAATCTAAATGAGGAAATTTAACTTAAAGGGTTTGTATAAAGGAATTATCGGTGTCTTAAGCAAGTAAACATATGGCGATAATTTTAGGTGTTTACATCTAATAATGTGTATATAATATATATACATATATGTATATACATATATATATATATATATACATATATGTAGACACACACACATATATATATATATATATATATATATATATATATATATATATATATATATATATATATATATATATATATATATACATACATACATACATATATTTTCTTATATATATATATAAATATATATATATATAGGAATTTATATACATACATACATACATAAACATATAGTTAGTCATCTTTTCTTTACATATGAGGTTTTAGCTTCCAAAGTTAAGTGAATTCGATATTAATGAGGAATTTGTGGCTTAATGCCTGAAAGTATAAAAATATATAAAATGAATATTAGTACATATCTACTATCAGGTTTTTCCTTCCAAATATTAAGCCCAGATATACATATGAATATTTTATTTACTTTACCTAGGGAAACCTTGCACCTAAAGGGAATATAAAAAATGAATGTGAGAGTCTCTAATATCAGGTTTATCCTCTGGATATATATATATATATATATATATATATATATATATATATATATATATATATATATATATATATATATATATATATATACAAAGTATTATTATGTATGTGTGTTTTGTTCTTGTACGTTGACAGACAAATATATATATACACTAGTG
>NC_089761.1:45989272-46009272 GCF_040412425.1 Macrobrachium rosenbergii | reverse complement strand
GGGAGAAATAAAATCTTATGTCAGTAGCAAAAGGTGAGCTTATTAAACTCAGTTTTTACGCACTACAGATACCTAGCAAAGGCACGCACTATGTATATACATATATATATATATATATATATATATATATATATATATATATATATATATATATATATATATATATATATATATATATATATATATATATATAGTATAATGTTTGCATGCATATGTGTATGGATATATACAGCAATAAACTTTTCCAAATATTGATGGGCTACAGAGATTGAAAAAGCCTGCAATAACTGCCACCTTCGTAATTTTAACCTCTGAATCAAGGATGCTCCCTTCCGCAGAACCTTATGCTAAATCTGACTGGCCTTTAAACGAATCAGAAATATGCTCTTTTGCTAGAAAGAAGTTCGAAATCTGACTGGCCTTTAAACGAATCAGAAATATGTTCTTTTGCTTGAAATTAGTCCAAATCACATTTAAAAGTTCGTGCTAAATCCGTAAACAGAGCTTTACCAGCCGCAGTGCAGGAAAAAGTCATTTACAATTCCATGTACAATTTCTGTCTCGTTCTGCAAGGAGGTTAATTTTTTCTTGGCCGTTTTTTATCAGTTTTTCGAGATGCAATTTAGTTCACCTGACAGCTTGTCTGTTACACATTATAATTGGACTTCAGCTGGAAACCTATTATTTTCATCGTGTTGAAACGTTTCAGATGTTTTTTTTGTTATTAACAATTTTGTTGTTTTCGTTGCTGTGATTATTGTTATCCTTATTATTTAACTGCGCTTCGTACGGTTCTATCTTGTAGCCTGAGTGAGTAGTAGACATCATAGATTTGATAAATAAAAAAAAAGACAAATATAAAGAAAAACACACTCCTGCGTGTATAGCTCCGCAAGCCTAGAATATGCAAAACATGAAAACACCGATACTAAATAGGTACCTATGGCCTCTTTTTGAGACTCGGGGTTTCTTCGATGTTCGTAGTCAACACTGTCTCCTTTTGAGGTATTTTGTGAGATTTTATGATGTTGAAATTTTCAATCCTTATTTTTTGTTATTGATTGATTTATTTTTTTTTTTTATTTAGTCTTCATATTGTATTCTGTTACGAGGAATTTTAAAATCTCAAACCATGTTTCAGATTAAGTTTTCAGTTTTGTTGTAACGAAAAGTTTGACATTTTCAGAATTAATGTTTTTATAGCATTTATCGTGTTGTTAATTATAATTTTACACATATACATACTGTGTATATGTATGTAGTATATGATTGTATATATACATATACTATGTATATGTGTGTGTGTTCCATCCCGGCTTTCCCCCACAGTTGTGAATGGGTACCAGCGCCAACTAGAGTCACAAGAAAGGACCAGGGGCTGGCAACCTCATTCCAGAAACCTTGCTTAGAATTAGAAGTCTAACGCCCTTCCAGCGCTACTCACTCTAGGGGCGAAGATCTGTGCACAGACATACACACACATACATACATACATACATACATACATACATACATACATACAATTACATGTTTTCACATATACATTAAACAACTCAGTGTCCTGCGATCTAAAACGCCATGTGTATCCATATTTATTTTTTGTGTGTAACAGAGATGTCTCCGAGTAATGTACGCAACCTTCAGCTATCACAGAATCTTGAAATTGAGCATTCAGCGCAGCGTAATATTCCTAATAGTTATGAATGTGATGGAACTGCAAAATTACTCAAATGCAAACATTTATTAATCGAGATCTACTTGTCGCTGTTGGTTCTCTTTGGTTAAGAAAACGCACGGTTGTATAGATCGTTTTTTCCCAACTAAAGCTGAAAGTATTTCCCGGTTCTCGAAGCTGTTTTCACATTGAACACAGTGTAATGACGCTTTCTTTTCGATGTTTTTTTCGTACACGTTAGACGATTCTTTATGGCGTTTTATTGTCAATTTCTCTTATTTTAATTATTTGCCAACTAATGCTGCATGCATCGGATCTTGGGAGCCTTAGCAACCGAATAAATATTTCATCGACCTTTCCTGTCCTGAAAGGCGGTGTAAATGAAGAGAAACTGGCCTTGTCACAGGTGTGGCAGACAGGTGTTCGAGGCGAAGGATGCCAATATGGAATTACCCGTGTTGGGGGCTAGGGTTTGACGGAGTCCTTTTTAAGGTATTTATGATTAATGGGTTGGACATTTTGGCCTTTAAAAAAATATAAATTTTCCTTAAAGTTCAGTGTCATGGGAAATGTAGGGGGATTTACTCTCTAAGGCGTAATGCACAGGTGATAAACACTTGCAGTGATTTGATCATTTATATTTGTTTTTGAGGGTTAGGTAGTCTAAAGATGGTCACGTGCATAGAACGTTGTAATATTCTCCTGACGTGATCGTTATTAATTTCTAATGATCTAACCGGATATGACGTCAGGAGGTGAGTGCAGGAGTCTTTGGACTGCCTTGGGTGTGCTTATTTTGAAGGCGGGTGCCTGGGGTAAGGTTTTATTTTTTCTATGTTAGCCAGTGGGGTTCAGATATTTGTTAGGTTTCAGAAGGTTCCAGACAACTTTTTTTTTTTTTTTGCGTTTGTGTAAGATTTACATAGTGCAAAAAAATTATATATATTTGCATGCTCGTATTATTTTTTCTCTCTCTCTCTCTCTCTCTCTCTCTCTCTCTCTCTCTCTCTCTCTCTCTCTCTCTCTCTTCCTTTATATAAGTTTTGTTGTGTACATGTCTTGTCAGTAATGACTGCAGTGTTCAAGTCATTCAGCAGCTGCATGGTACTTTTATCAAGTATGTGCCGTTTCTCAGCATTATTGCTCTTGTATAGGACTTTAAGGTTGTTAACCGTGGAATTGATTACTTGTTGGCTGTCTTTGGTATACACATAACAAATAAACATTTGGATACGCATTACGTTTCATATAATAAGATATATATGCGTGTCTCTGATTATTAGAGCGTTTATTGCCATGGACATGTACACCTAATTGTGTTATTTGTATATGTATACAACATTCACACCTAATCAGTCACACACACACACACATACACATACATATAAATGTGTGTGTGTGTGCGCGAGTGCGCGTGTGCGCGCTTGTGTGCACAAACGTTTTTACTTATTCTGGGTATACGTGTCACACCAGTGCAAAATAACAACTACCAAGTAGTGTTGAATAAAGTTGCTTCCTCTGTCGTTTCTCTTTGTTATCTTCATTTCTTGAGATACTGTTTTTTTTCACTAAAATGTTACGAAAATTGTTTTTGCTGTTATTGTAATTGCACTAGTTTTGTGGTACGAATGCCGTATCCTTTTTTTAGAGATAAGTTGAAAATAGTTTTTGTCGATTTATAGCGTATAATATTTAGGTATTATTATTATTATTATTATTATTATTATTATTATTATTATTATTATTATTATTATTATTATTATTATTATTATTACGCTAAATGTTGATACCATTTTTCATAAAATGAAATCTGTGATTTATGCTGTTTTCCTGCGTGCAAAACTCGTCTCGAGTTTTACGCTATAGAGATCAAATGAAGAAAACAAATACAGATGAATAAATAAAACGGTGTAAAATATATAAAATGGTGTAAATTGCACCACTTAATGAAACTTCAACAACAGCTGCTCACAAAGTATGTAGTATCGAGCTTTTGTTCTGCGCGTAATTAAGAAAAACTGTTAGTTAAGACAACAAAGGAGATGCGAATTCTCCACCAAGGGTCCCGGAGTTTGTTTTCCGAAGCTTTCTTGCGCGTGGAAACACTTCTTTTGTGTTAATGATGGCTAAAGCAAACAAAAAATTTGCGAGCTTCAACAACAAAGGCGATATTAAAAACGCCGTGACCCGCTTACCTTACATTGTATTCGTAATGTTTCTTGGGTATGGAAACCTTTTTTTATTTTAATTTTACGCGAACGGGAACGAGCGTCACAAAAAAAGGAATAATAAAAAGTGCAAAAGGACAGATAATGGATTACGTTGTATTCGTAATGTTTTTGAGTATGGAAACCTTTTTTTATTTTAATTTTACGCGAACGGGAACGAGCGTCACAAAAAAAGGAATAATAAAAAGTGCAAAGGAACAGATGATGGATTACGTTGTATTCGTAATGTTTCTTGAGTATGGAAACCTTTTTTTATTTTAATTTTACGCGAACGGGAACGAGTGTCACAAAAAAAAAGAATAATAAAAAGTGCAAAGGAACAGATGATGGATTACGTTGTATTCGTAAGGTTTCTTGAGTATGGAAACCTTTTTTTATTTTAATTTTACGCGATCGGGAACGAGCGTCACAAAAAAAGGAATAATAAAAGTGCAAAGGAACAGATGATGGATTACGTTGTATACGTAATGTTTCTTGAGTATGGAAACCTTTTTTTATTTTAATTTTACGCGATCGGGAACGAGCGTCACAAAAAAAGGAATAATAAAAGTGCAAAGGAACAGATGATGGATTACGTTGTATTCGTAAGGTTTCTTGAGTATGGAAACCTTTTTTATTTTAATTTTACGCGATCGGGAACGAGCGTCACAAAAAAGGAATAATAAAAGTGCAAAGGAACAGATGATGGATTACGTTGTATTCGTAAGGTTTCTTGAGTATGGAAACCTTTTTTATTTTAATTTTACGCGATCGGGAACGAGCGTCACAAAAAGGAATAATAAAGTGCAAAGGAACAGATGATGGATTACGTTGTATTCGTAAGGGTTTTGAGTATGGAAACCTTTTTTTTTTATTTTAATTTTACGCGATCGGGAACGAGCGTCACAAAAAAGGAATAATAAAAGTGCAAAGGAACAGATGATGGATTACGTTGTATACGTGGAAACCTTTTTGTTTTACGCGATGAACGAGCGTCACAAAAAGGAATAATAAAAAGTGCAAAAGGAGCAGAGTATTACGTTGTATAACCTTTTTTTTTTTTAATTTTACGCGATCGGGAACGAGCGTCACAAAAAAAAAAGGAATAATAAAAGTGCAAAGGAACAGATGATGGATTACGTTGTAATGTTTCTGAGTATGGAAACCTTTTTTATTTTAATTTTTCACAAAAAGGAATAATAAAAGTGCAAAGGAACAGATGATGGATTACGTTGTATACGTAATGTTTTTTTGGAAATTTTATTTTAATTTTACGCGATCGGGAACGAGCGTCACAAAAAAAGGAATAATAAAAGTGCAAAGGAACAGATGATGGATTACGTTGTATACGTAATGTTTCTTGAGTATGGAAACCTTTTTTTATTTTAATTTTACGCGATCGGGAACGAGCGTCACAAAAAAAGGAATAATAAAAGTGCAAAGGAACAGATGATGGATTACGTTGTATATTCTTGAGTATGGAAACCTTTTTATTTTAATTTTCGGGAACGAGCGTTAATGTACCCAAAGGAACAGATGATGGATTACGTAATGTTTCTTTTATTTTAATTTTACGCGAACGGGAACGAGCGTCACAAAAAAGGAATAATAAAAAGTGCAAAGGAACAGATGATGGATTACGTTGTATTCGTAAGGTTTCTTGAGTATGAAACCTTTTTTTTTATTTTAATTTTACGCGATCGGGAACGAGCGTCACAAAAAAGGAATAATAAAAGTGCAAAGGAACAGATGATGGATTACGTTGTATCGTAAGGTTTCTTGAGTATGGAAACCTTTTTTATTTTAATTTTACGCGAACGGGAACGAGCGTCACAAAAAAGGAATAATAAAAGTGCAAAGGAACAGATGATGGATTACGTTGTATACGTAAGGTTTCTTGAGTATGGAAACCTTTTTTATTTTAATTTTACGCGATCGGGAACGAGCGTCACAAAAAGGAATAATAAAAGTGCAAAGGAACAGATGATGGATTACGTTGTATACGTAATGTTTCTTGAGTATGGAAACCTTTTTTATTTTAATTTTACGCGAACGGGAACGAGCGTCACAAAAAAAAGGAATAATAAAAGTGCAAAGGAACAGATGATGGATTACGTTGTATACGTAATGTTTCTTTTATGGAAACCTTTTTTTATTTTAATTTTACGCGAACGGGAACGAGCGTCACAAAAAGGAATAATAAAAGTGCAAAGGAACAGATGATGGATTACGTTGTATACGTAATGTTTCTTGATGATGGAAACCTTTTTTATTTTAATTTTACGCGATCGGGAACGAGCGTCACAAAAAAGGAATAATAAAAGTGCAAAGGAACAGATGATGGATTACGTTGTATACGTAATGTTTCTTGAGTATGGAAACCTTTTTATTTTAATTTTACGCGATCGGGAACGAGCGTCACAAAAAGGAATAATAAAAAGTGCAAAGGAACAGATGATGGATTACGTTGTATTCGTAAGGTTTTTTGAGTAAAAAATGGAAACCTTTTTTTATTTTAATTTTACGCGATCGGGAACGAGCGTCACAAAAAGGAATAATAAAAAGTGCAAAGGAACAGATGATGGATTACGTTGTATACGTAATGTTTCTTGAGTATGGAAACCTTTTTTATTTTAATTTTACGCGATCGGGAACGAGCGTCACAAAAAGGAATAATAAAAGTGCAAAGGAACAGATGATGGATTACGTTGTATACGTAATGTTTCTTGAGTATGGAAACCTTTTTATTTTAATTTTTCGGGAACGAGCGTCACAAAAAAAGGAATAATTGCAAAGGAACAGATGATGGATTACGTTGTATTCGTAAGGTTTCTGAGTATGGAAACCTTTTTTATTTTAATTTTACGCGAACGGGAACGAGCGTCACAAAAAAAAGGAATAATAAAAGTGCAAAGGAACAGATGATGGATTACTTTGTATTCGTAATGTTCTTGAGTATGGAAACCTTTTTTATTTTAATTTACGCGAACGGGAACGAGCGTCACAAAAAAAGGAATAATAAAAAGTGCAAAGGAATAGATGATGGATTACGTTGTATTCGTAATGTTTCTTGAGTATGGAAACCTTTTTATTTTTTTTACGCGATCGGGAACGAGCGTTTTAGATGATGGATTACGTTGTATACGTAATGTTTCTTGAGTATGGAAACCTTTTTTATTTTAATTTTACGCGATCGGGAACGAGCGTCACAAAAAAAGGAATAATAAAAGTGCAAAGGAACAGATGATGGATTACGTTGTATACGTAATGTTTCTTGAGTATGGAAACCTTTTTTTATTTTAATTTTACGCGATCGGGAACGAGCGTCACAAAAAAAGGAATAATAAAAGTGCAAAGGAACAGATGATGGATTACGTTGTATTCGTAATGTTTCTTGAGTATGGAAACCTTTTTTTATTTTAATTTTACGCGAACGGGAACGAGCGTCACAAAAAGGAATAATAAAAGTGCAAAGGAACAGATGATGGATTACTTTGTATTCGTAATGTTTCTTGAGTATGGAAACCTTTTTTTATTTTAATTTTACGCGAACGGGAACGAGCGTCACAAAAAAAGGAATAATAAAAGTGCAAAGGAACAGATGATGGATTACGTTGTATTCGTAATGTTTCTTGAGTATGGAAACCTTTTTTTATTTTAATTTTACGCGATCGGGAACGAGCGTCACAAAAAAAGGAATAATAAAAAGTGCAAAGGAACAGATAATGGATTACGTTGTATTCGTAATGTTTTCGAGATGAAACCTTTTTTATTTTAATTTTACGCGATTACGAATAATTGCAAAGGAACAGATGATGGATTACTTTGTATTGTAATGTTTCTTGAGTATGGAAACCTTTTTTATTTTAATTTTACGCGATCGGGAACGAGCGTCACAAAAAAAAAGGAATAATAAAAGTGCAAAGGAACAGATGATGGATTACGTTGTATACGTAATGTTTCTTGAGTATGGAAACCTTTTTTATTTTAATTTTACGCGATCGGGAACGAGCGTCACAAAAAAAGGAATAATAAAAGTGCAAAGGAACAGATGATGGATTACGTTGTATTCGTAATGTTTCTTGAGTATGGAAACCTTTTTTTATTTTAATTTTACGCGAACGGGAACGAGCGTCACAAAAAAAGGAATAATAAAAGTGCAAAGGAACAGATGATGGATTACGTTGTATTCGTAATGTTTCTTGAGTATGGAAACCTTTTTTTATTTTTTTATTTAAGTTTTTACGCGAACGGGAACGAGCGTCAAAAAAAGGAATAATAAAAAGTGCAAGGAACAGATAATGGATTACGTTGTATTGTATTCTTGAGAAACCTTTTTATTTTAAGTATGGAAACCTTTTTTATTTTAATTTTACGCGAACGGGAACGAGCGTCACAAAAAAAGGAATAATAAAAAAAGGAACAGATGATGGATTACTTTGTATTCGTAATGTTTCTTGAGTATGGAAACCTTTTTTATTTTAATTTTACGCGAACGGGAACGAGCGTCACAAAAAGGAATAATAAAAGTGCAAAGGAACAGATGATGGATTACTTTGTTTCTTGAGTATGGAAACCTTTTATTTTAATACGCGTTTCAAAAAGGAATAATAAAAGTGCAATGGAAACAGATGATGGATTACGTTGTTTTATGTTTTTTATGGAAACCTTTTTTATTTTAATTTTACGCGATCGGGAACGAGCGTCACAAAAAGGAATAATAAAAAGTGCAAAGGAACAGATAATGGATTACGTTGTATTCGTAATGTTTCTTGAGTATGGAAACCTTTTTTATTTTAATTTTACGCGATCGGGAACGAGCGTCAAAAAGGAATAATAAAAAGTGCAAAGGAACAGATAATAATAAAAGTATGGAACCTTTTTTTATTTTAATTTTACGCGATCGGGAAAGCGTGAATAATTGCAAAGGAACAGATGATGGATTACGTTGTATTCGTAATGTTTCTTGAGTATGGAAACCTTTTTTTATTTTAATTTTTACGCGATCGGGAACGAGCGTCACAAAAAAGGAATAATAAAAGTGCAAAGGAACAGATGATGGATTACTTTGTATTCGTAATGTTTCTTGAGGGAAACCTTTTTTATTTTAATTTTACGAACGAGCGTCACAAAAAAAAGGAATAATAAAAAGTGCAAAGGAACAGAAAAACGTTGTATTCGTAATGTTTCTTGAGTATAACCTTTTTATTTTAATTTTAGCGATCGGGAACGAGCGTCACAAAAAAAGGAATAATGGTGCAAGGGAACAGATAATGGATTACGTTGTATTCGTAATGTTTCTTGAGTATGGAAACCTTTTTTATTTTAATTTTACGCGAACGGGAACGAGCGTCATAAAAAAAGGAATAATAAAAGTGCAAAGGAACAGATAATGGATTACGTTGTATTGTAATGTTTCTTGAGTATGGAAACCTTTTTTATTTTAATTTTACGCGAACGGGAACGAGCGTCACAAAAAAGGAATAATAAAAGTGCAAAGGAACAGATGATGGATTACTTTGTATTCGAATGTTTCTTGGTATGGAAACCTTTTTTATTTTAATTTTACGAATGGAACGAGCGTCACAAAAAAGGAATAATAAAAGTGCAAAGGAACAGATGATGGATTACGTTGTATTCGTAATGTTTCTTGAGTATGGAAACCTTTTTTTATTTTAATTTTACGCGATCGGGAACGAGCGTCACAAAAAAAGGAATAATAAAAAGTGCAAAGGAACAGATAATGGATTACGTTGTATTCGTAATGTTTCTTGAGTATGGAAACCTTTTTTTATTTTAATTTTACGCGATCGGGAACGAGCGTCACAAAAAAAGGAATAATAAAAAGTGCAAAGGAACAGATAATGGATTACGTTGTATTCGTAATGTTTCTTGAGTATGGAAACCTTTTTTTATTTTAATTTTACGCGAACGGGAACGAGCGTCACAAAAAAAGGAATAATAAAAAGTGCAAAGGAACAGATAATGGATTACGTTGTATTCGTAATGTTTCTTGAGTATGGAAACCTTTTTTTATTTTAATTTTACGCGATCGGGAACGAGCGTCACAAAAAAAGGAATAATAAAAGTGCAAAGGAACAGATGATGGATTACGTTGTATTCGTAATGTTTCTTGAGTATGGAACCTTTTTTATTTTAATTTTACGCGATCGGGAACGAGCGTCACAAAAAGGAATAATAAAAAGTGCAAAGGAACAGATAATGGATTACGTTGTATTCGTAATGTTTTTGAGTATGGAAACCTTTTTTATTTTAATTTACGCGATCGGGAACGAGCGTCACAAAAAGGAATAATAAAAAGTGCAAAGGAATGATAATGGATTACGTTGTATTCGTAATGTTTTTGAGTATGGAAACCTTTTTTATTTTAATTTTACGCGAACGGGAACGAGCGTCACAAAAAAAGGAATAATAAAAGTGCAAAGGAACAGATAATGGATTACGTTGTATTCGTAATGTTTCTTTGAGTATGGAAACCTTTTTTATTTTAATTTTACGCGATCGGGAACGAGCGTCACAAAAAAAGGAATAATAAAATGCAAAGGAAAAGATAAGCGTCACAATGGAAAATTTTAATTTTAGGAATAATAAAAGGAATAATAAAAAGTGCAAAGGAACAGATAATGATTACGTTGTATTCGTATGTTTCTGAGTATGAAACCTTTTTTATTTTAATTTTACGCGAACGGGAACGAGCAGTCACAAAAAGGAATAATAAAAAGTGCAAAGGAACAGATAATGGATTACGTTGTATTGTAATGTTTCTGAGTATGGAAACCTTTTTTTATTTTAATTTTACGCGAACGGGAAACGAGCGTCACAAAAAAGGAATAATAAAAGTGCAAAGGAACAGATAATGGATTACGTTGTATTCGTAATGTTTCTTGAGTATGGAAACCTTTATTTTAATTTACGCGAACGGGAACGAGCGTCACAAAAAAAGGAATAATAAAAGTGCAAAGGAACAGATAATGGATTACGTTGTATTCGTAATGTTTCTTGAGTGCAATGGAAACCTTTTTTATTTTTAATTTTACGCGAACGGGAAACGAGCGTCACAAAAAAGGAATAATAAAAAGTGCAAAGGAACAGATGATGGAATTAGTGCAAAGGAACAGATGATGGATTGTATTCGTAATGTTTCTTGAGTATGGAAACCTTTTTTATTTTAATTTTACGCGATCGAAACGAGCGTCACAAAAAGGAATAATAAAAGTGCAAAGGAACAGATAATGGATTACGTTGTATTCGTAATGTTTCTTGAGTATGGAAACCTTTTTATTTTAATTTTACGCGATCGGGAACGAGCGTCACAAAAAAGGAATAATAAAAAGTGCAAAAAGGAACACGTTGTATTGATAATGGATTATTTTACGCGATCAGGAAACGAGCGTCACAAAAAAAGGAATAATAATGTTTCGTTGAGTATGGAAACCTTTTTTTATTTTAATTTTACGCGATCGGGAACGAGCGTCACAAAAAGGAATAATAAAAAGTGCAAAGGAACAGATAATGGATTACGTTGTATTCATACGTAATGTTTCTTGAGTATGGAAACCTTTTTTATTTTAATTTTACGCGATCGGGAACGAGCGTCACAAAAAAAAGGAGCGTCAACAAAAAATTCGAAGGTTAATAAAAAAAGGAACAGATGATGGATTACGTTGTATTCGTAATGTTTCTTGAATGGAACCTTTTTATTTAATTTTTTTAAAAATTGCAGAACAGATGATTTAATTTTACGCGATCGGAACGAGCGTCACAATGAACAGATAATGGATTACGTTGTATTCGTAATGTTTTCTTGAGTATGGAAACCTTTTTTATTTTATTTTTAATTTACGCGAACGTGCAAGGAACGAGCGTCACAAAAAAGGAATAATAAAAAGTGCAAAGGAACAGATGATGGATTACGTTGTATTGTATGTTTCTGAGTATGGAAACCTTTTTTATTTTAATTTTACGCGATCGGGGAACGAGCGTCACAAAAAAAGGAAAATAAATGAAACCTTTTTTATTTTAATTTTTTGCAAAGGAACAGATGATGGATTACGTTGTATTCGTAATGTTTCTTGAGTATGGAAACCTTTTTTTATTTTAATTTTACGCGAACGGGAACGAGCGTCACAAAAAGGAATAATGATAGTTACATTGTATACATATAAAGTGCAAAGGAACAGATGATGGATTACGTTGTATTCGTAATGTTTCTTGAGTATGGAAACCTTTTTTATTTTAATTTTACGCGATCAGGAACGAGCGTCACAAAAAGGAATAATAAAAGTGCAAAGGAACAGATGATGGATTACTCTTGAGTATGAAACCTTTTTTATTTTTAATTTTTACGCGATCGAGACAGGCGTTGTATCTGTAATAATGTTTCTTGAGTATGGAAACCTTTTTTATTTTAATTTTACGCGAACGTGGAACGAGCGTCACAAAAAAAGGAATAATAAAGTGCAAAGGAACAGATAATGGATTACGTTGTATTCGTAATGTTTCTTGAGTATGGAAACCTTTTTTATTTTAATTTTACGCGATCGGGAACGAGCGTCACAAAAAAGGAATAATAAAAGTGCAAAGGAACAGATAATGGATTACGTTGTATTCGTAATGTTTCTTGAGTATGGAAACCTTTTTATTTTAATTTTACGCGATCGGAACGAGCGTCACAAAAAAAGGAATAATAAAAGTGCAAAGGAACAGATAATGGATTACGTTGTATTCGTAATGTTTCTTGAGTATGGAAACCTTTTTTATTTTAATTTTTACGAACGATTCGGAATGTTTTGAGAGCGTCACAAAAAGGAATAATAAAAAGTGCAAAGGAACAGATAATGGATTACTTTGTATTCTGTAATGTTTCTTGAGTATGGAAACCTTTTTATTTTAATTTTACGCGAACGGGAACGAGCGTCAAAAAAAGGAATAATACGCGATCCGAGACGAGCGTCACAAAAAAAAAGGAATAAAAAAGTGCAAAGGAACAGATAATGGATTACTTTGTATTCGTAATTTTTTTGAGTATGGAAACCTTTTTTATTTTAATTTTACGCGAACGGAACGAGTAATGTTTCACGAGTATGGAAACCTTTTTTAAAAAGGAATCACAAATAAAAGTGCAAAGGAACAGATGATGGAATTAGTGCAAAAGAACAGATGATATTCTGTAATGTTTCTTGAGTATGGAAACCTTTTTTTATTTTAATTTTACGCGAACGGGAACGAGCGTCACAAAAAAAGGAATAATAAAAGTGCAAAGGAACAGATGATGGATTACGTTGTATTCGTAATGTTTCTTGAGTATGGAAACCTTTTTTTATTTTAATTTTACGCGAACGGGAACGAGCGTCTTGAGTATGAAACCTTTTTTATTTTAATTTTTAAAAAAGGAATAATAAAAGTGCAAAGGAACAGATAATGGATTACGTTTCGTAATGTTTCTTGAGTATGGAAACCTTTTTATTTTAATTTTACGATCGGGAACGAGCGTCACAAAAAAAGGAATAATAAAAGTGCAAAGGAACAGATAATGGATTACGTTGTATTCGTAATGTTTCTTGAGTATGGAAACCTTTTTTATTTTAATTTTACGCGATCAGGAACGAGCGTCACAAAAAAGGAATAATAAAAGTGCAAAGGAACAGATAATGGATTACGTTGTATTCGTAATGTTTCTTGAGTATGGAAACCTTTTTATTTTAATTTTACGCGATCGGGAACGAGCGTCACAAAAAAAGGAATAATAAAAGTGCAAAGGAACAGATAATGGATTACGTTGTATTCAAAAAAGGTAATGTTTTGAGTATGAAACCTTTTTTTATTTTAATTTTTTTACGCGATGGGAAACGAAGCGTCACAAAAAGGAATAATAAAAAAGTGCAAAGGAACAGATAATGGATTACGTTGAAACCTTTTTTTATTTAATTTTACGCGAACGGGAACGGAGCGTCGTAATGTTTCTTGTATTGTATGGAAACCTTTTTTTTTTAATTTTAATTTTACGCGAAGGAACAGATAATGGAAACGAGCGTCACAAAAAAAGGAATAATAAAAAGTGCAAAGGAACAGATGATGGAAAACTTTTTTTATTTTAATTTTACGCGAACGGGAACGAGCGTCACAAAAAGGAATAATAAAAGTGCAAAGGAACAGATAATGGATTACGTTGTATTCGTAATGTTTCTTGAGTATGGAAACCTTTTTTATTTTAATTTTTATTTTAATTTTACGCGATTACGTTGGAACGAAAGCGTCAATTTTACGCGAACGGGAAAGCGTCAAAAAAGGAATAATAAAAGTGCAAAGGAACAGATAATGGATTACGTCACAAAAAAGGAATAATAAAAAGTGCAAAGGAACAGATAATTGTTTATTGTAAGTTTATGGAAACCTTTTTTTATTTTAATTTTACGCGATCGGGAACGAGCGTCACAAAAAAGGAATAATCACAAAAAAAGTGCAAAGGAACAGATAAATTACGTTGTATTCGTAATGTTTTCTTGAGTGGAAACCTTTTTTATTTTAATTTTACGCGAAGGAAAAACAAAAAGAATAATAAAAAGTGCAAAGGAACAGATAATGGATTACGTTGTATTCGTAATGTTTCTTGAGTATGGAAACCTTTTTTTATTTTAATTTTACGCGAACAGGAACGAGCGTCACAAAAAGGAATAATAAAAGTGCAAAGGAACAGATAATGGAGTATTCGTAATGTTTCTTGAGTATGGAAACCTTTTTTATTTTAATTTTACGCGATCGGGAACGTGAGCGTCACAAAGGAATAATAAAAAGTGCAAAGGAACAGATAATGGATTACGTTGTATTCGTAATGTTTCTTGAGTATGGAAACCTTTTTTATTTTAATTTTACGCGATCGGGAACGAGCGTCACAAAAAGGAATAATAAAAGTGCAAAGGAACAGATAATGGATTACGTTGTATTCGTAATGTTTCTTGAGTATGGAAACCTTTTTTTATTTTAATTTTACGCGATCGGGAACGAGCGTCACAAAAAAAGGAATAATAAAAAGTGCAAAGGAACAGATGATGGATTTGAGTATGGAAACCTTTTTTATTTTAATTTTACGCGACGGAACGAGCGTCACAAAAAAAGGAATAATAAAAGTGCAAAGGAACAGATAATGGATTACGTTGTATTCGTAATGTTTCTTGAGTATGGAAACCTTTTTATTTTAATTTTACGCGAACGGGAACGAGCGTCACAAAAAAGGAATAATAAAAGTGCAAAGGAAAATGTTTCTTGAGTATGGAAAAGGAATATGGAAACCTTTTTTTATTTTAATTTTACGCGATCGGGAACGAGCGTCACAAAAAAGGAATAATAAAAAGTGCAAAGGAACAGATGGATTGTTGATTAATGTTTCTTGAGTATGAAACCTTTTTTATTTTAATTTTCGGGAACGAGCGTGTAATTCAAAGGAACAGATAATGGAAACCTTGAGTATGGAAACCTTTTTTATTTTAATTTTACGCGAACGGGAACGAGCGTCACAAAAGGAATAATAAAAGTGCAAAGGAACAGATGATGGATTACGTTGTATTCGTAAAGTATGGAAACCTTTTTTATTTTAATTTTACGCGATGGGGAACGAGCGTCACAAAAAAGGAATAATAAAAGTGCAAAGGAACAGATGATGGATTACGTTGTATTCGTAATGTTTCTTGAGTATGGAAACCTTTTTTATTTTAATTTTACGCGAACGGGAACGAGCGTCACAAAAAGGAATAATAAAAAAAGGAACAGATGATGGATTAAAAGTGCAAAGGAAACCTTTTTTTTATTTTAATTTTGCAAAGGAAGATCGGGAACGTCACAAAAAAGGAATAATAAAATGCAAAGGAACAGATGTATTACGTTATAAAACCTTTTTTATTTTAATTTTTCGTAATGTTTCTTGAGTATGGAAACCTTTTTTATTTTAATTTTACGAACGATCAAAAAAGGAATAATAAAAGTGCAAAGGAACGAGCGTCATGTTTCTTGAGTATGGAAAATTTTAAACGCGATCGGGAAAGCGTCACAAAAAAGGAATAAAAAAGTGCAAAGGAACAGATAATG
Source organism: Macrobrachium rosenbergii (assembly GCF_040412425.1). Lineage (NCBI taxonomy): Eukaryota > Metazoa > Arthropoda > Malacostraca > Decapoda > Palaemonidae > Macrobrachium > Macrobrachium rosenbergii. The sequence continues at coordinate 45,993,288 of NC_089761.1, read as the reverse complement.
GATTACGTTGTATTCGTAATGTTTCTTGAGTATGGAAACCTTTTTTATTTTAATTTTACGCGACAGGAACGAACGGGAACGAGATTACGTTGTCATGTTTCTTGAGTATGGAAACCTTTTTTTATTTTAATTTTACGATCGGGAACGAGCGTCACAAAAAAAAGGAATAATAAAAAAAAGGAACAGATAATGGATTACGTTGTATAATGTTTCTTGAGTATGGAAACCTTTTTTATTTTAATTTTACGCGATGGGAACGAGCGTCACAAAAAGGAATAATAAAAGTGCAAAGGAACAGATAATGGAACGTTGGAATGTTTTCTTGAGTATGGAAACCTTTTTTTATTTTAATTTTGAGCGTCACAAAAAGAATAATAAAAGTGCAAAGGAACAGATGATGGATTACGTTACGTTGTAATTCGTAGATGATGGATTACTTGTAATGTTTCTTGGAAACCTTTTTTATTTTAATTTTACGCGAACGGGAACGAGCGTCACAAAAAAAGGAATAATAAAAGTGCAAAGGAACAGATAATGGATTACGTTGTATTCGTAATGTTTCTTGAGTATGGAAACCTTTTTTATTTTAATTTTACGCAAAAAGGAATAATAAAGTGCAAAGGAACAGATAATGGAACGAGTATGGAAACCTTTTTTATTTTAATTTTACGCGTCAGGAACAACAAAAAGGAATAATAAAAGTGCAAAGGAACAGATAATGGATTACGTTGTATTCGTAAAATGGAAACCTTTTTATTTTAATTTTGCGGGAACGAGCGTCACAAAAAGGAATAATAAAAAGTGCAAAGGAACAGATAATGGATTACGTTGTATTCGTAATGTTTCTTTTTTATTTTAATTTTACGCGAACGGGAACGAGCGTGAGTAAAAGTGCAAAGGAACAGATGAAACCGTAATGTTTCTTGAGTATGGAAACCTTTTTTTATTTTAATTTTACGCGAACGGGAACGAGCGTCACGTCAAAGGAACAGATGATGGATTACGTTGGTAATGTTTCTTGAGTATGGAAACCTTTTTTTATTTTAATTTTACGCGAACGGGAACGAGCGTCACAAAAAAGGAATAATAAAAGTGCAAAGGAACAGATGATGGATTACGTTGTATTCGTAATGTTTCTTGAGTATGGAAACCTTTTTTATTTTAATTTTACGCGAACGGGAAACGAGCGTCACAAAAAAAGGAATAATAAAAGTGCAAAGGAACAGATGATGGGTTGTACGTAATGTTTCTTGAGTATGGAAACCTTTTTTATTTTAATTTTACGCGAACGGAACGAGCGTCACAAAAAAGGAATAATAAAAAGTGCAAAGGAACAGATAAATAATGGATTACGTTGTATTCGTAATGTTTCTTGAGTATGAACCTTTTTTATTTTAAACCGATCGGGAAACGAGCGTTTTTTATTTTAATTTTACGCGAACGGGAACGAGCGTCACAAAAAAGGAATAATAAAAAGTGCAAAGGAACAGATAATGGATTACGTTGTATTCGTAATGTTTCTTGAGTATGAAACCTTTTTTATTTTAATTTTACGCGAACGGGAACGAGCGTCACAAAAAAAGGAATAATAAAAAGTGCAAAGGAACAGATTACGTTGTTTTAATGTTTCTTGAGTATGGAAACCTTTTTATTTTAATTTTACGCGAACGGGAACGAGCGTCACGTAATGTTTCTTGAGTATGGAAACCTTTTTTATTTTAATTTTACGCGAACGGGAACGAGCGTCACAAAAAAGGAATAATAAAAGTGCAAAGAACAGATAAATTACGTTGTATTCGTAATGTTTCTTGAGTATGGAAACCTTTTTTATTTTAATTTTACGCGAACGGAACGAGCGTCACAAAAAAGGAATAATAAAAAGTGCAAAGGAACAGATGATGGATTACGTTGTATTCGTAAGGTTTCTTGAGTATGGAAACCCTTTTTATTTTAATTATATACGCGAACGGGAACGAGTGTCACAAAAAAAAAGGAATAATAAAAAGTGCAGAGGAACAGATAATGGCAAAACTGGGAATTGCAACAACAAAGGAGCCATGAGAACCCTCCATTCTTTTCTCAATTGTTAACGACTTTGCGGTCTCAAGTGTTCATTCAGTCGACCGTCGTCGTCACTTGGCTGACCACCTCACCTTGGGAGGCAAAATTGTTCTGCCGCTAAAGGCCGTTTTATTATCATACGCGTCGATCAAGACATTCGCGGTGGTGAATTTTAATAACCGAGCGATATGCGGATAAAGGTTCGCGGTAGATATAACTGTTATATTATTCGTATGAGTTAGTAACCTAACCATTTTGTGAATGTCATTTTACTGATATTAGGCCGTCTTTTGTATATTGCTCTTTATAGGCGAGTGTGTGTTTGGGAGTTTTCTGACTACAGCACATTTTCGATTTCAGCAAAGGTTTAGGGATGAGGGAACTAGCCCCACACCTCATCTCAAGAATGTATAAAGGGGTCACTTGCCGAGATTGTCTGCGTTCAGTACGAGGTTAGTGTCATTACCAAGACCATGACCTTTGCCATTAAAATAAGTCAACAATGAAATCATTATGGTGGTTGGGTTATTATTTAAGGGAGGAAACATGAGAATGAAAAACGTGGAGAATTTTGTCATGATTATTTTTAAAACATGTACTTTCTATTTAGCCGTAATTAATACAGGTAGTTGCAGTACCTTGAAAACCTGCGGAATTCAAAGCGGGGATCGTTTTTTTTAATTTTGTGGCGCTGTGGCATTTAGGTATCTGAGAGAGAGAGAGAGAGAGAGAGAGAGAGAGAGAGAGAGAGAGAGAGAGAGAATTCGAAACTTTTAGACTGGCAGCGCAGCAATTGTACAAGCTCCTATAGTGCGTCAGCTGGAGGCACAGAAGGACGGAAGTTGTGTGGAAATACTGACAGTAACTGACTCTTCGCATAAATCGTAATACTGTGGTGTAGTGTGTTTGTGTGTGTGTAAATAAGTAAACAAAATATGGAGGGTTATAAAAATACTCCCAAAGATCCCTGAGTAGGACCACAATGGGAGCCGAACAAAACGATGCTAACATGGCATCTCCATTATGCGTACATTCACTCCGCATCTGGCCCCTTTCAGCTCCAGCACGGAACACAAACAAACAAACGTACGTCCAAACAAGCGCCATGGAGTATTCCACCCCGCATATGAGTGTGTGTGCGTGTGGAAATACTGTTAAATGCGTCGACGGTGACCGGAGTCGAGTCAGTCGGCTTTGGCAAGTGCGGTAGTGTGGGAGTCGAGTGTGAATTGTAAACATAGAAGAAACATGACTCCTTGCATTTCCTAAGAAGTAATAAGATTAGTGTTTGAAGATGAAAATAGAATGCGTGCACATAGTGTCAAAAATAAGCATTCCCTGCGAATAGAGTATGTCTTCCTCTGATTCCAATACTGTGTTGGGTCTTAAGAATAAGACCATATTTTAGCGTAATGAAGAAATGGAAGTGTTAATGAAAAATATGAAAAGTTTTTCTTATTCAGTTCAAAGAACGTTCCGCGTGGGAGAGATTTGGGTGTAATTATCCAGTGTTGGGGCCCCGCGTTGTGTTATATTTAATCGAAGGTCGTGGGTCGTTAATTTGGAAATGCAAAAAGGTTTCTTTTTTTGTCTCTTGTTTAATTGCACGGTGTGTCATCTAGGATAGAACGCGGTATAAAGGATAAAAAAAAAAAGGATATAAATCAACTGGCTGGTGAAATACCCAGATTTGGCAGCTGTGGTGAATGAACTGTTGGCCAGTGTTTTGGTTTCTCCATTGACCCCTTCCCCAAATATTATGTACATATACATATATGTAATATATATATATATATATATATATATATATATATATATATATATATATATATATATATATATATATATGTATGTATAAAGATATAATTTATATATATATATATATATATATAAATATATGTATATATATATATATAAATATATGTATATATATATATATATATATAAATATATGT